>NC_041388.1:522124509-522183528 GCF_002162155.2 Triticum dicoccoides
GCGATGGCGGACCGGCGGTGGGGAGTGGTTTTCGGGCGGGCGGGGTGGCGTGGCGGCGCGGGCCGGCCGCTGGCGGCGGGGCCCGGCTATTTGGCCGATGGTGGCAGGCGGCTCAGGGGGGTGGAGTTCGATGATAAACTGCAGGCCCATGATTTCGTATCCAATGGCTGTAAAATCTAATGACCAGAGATGAAAAAGTCAGTCGACTGACATGTAGCCTCACTCCACACATACACATGCACGCACACAAGACACGAACGCATGCAGGCATGCATCACTGACACGTACACATAACAAACACATGCACGCATGCAGGCGTGCAACACCGACACGTACACATGCACTCACGAACACACACACGTACGCACACATGCCTGCAACACTGAAACGTACCCTTGCACGCAGGCAACACTCGCATGCCTGTTTGCACACAGCACATGACGCAAGACACACGCTCAACCCATACGTGCATGCACCCTTTGTTAAGGACATGGATTGTTACGGCTATTAATCAATCTTATCTGTGATAAGCAGAACATTGATATTTGCAGTGGTCTTTATGAATCACAACGTATCGAACGGTCTATCAACATAATAGGCTTATCTACATGAAAAGGATGACGTCACACTCAATGAACAATCATCGGTTTATGAAATGCCCACTGAGGGAGTCCTGGATTAGGGGGTCTCCGGACAGCCGGACTATATCCTTTGGTCGGACAGTTGGACTATGAAGACATAAGATTGAAGACTTCGTCCCGTGTCCGGATGGGACTCTTCTTGGCGTGGAAGGCAAGCTAGGCAATACAGATATGTATATCACCTCCTTTGTAACCGACCTTGTGTAACCCTAGCCCCTTCCGGTGTCTATATAAACCGGAGGGTTTTAGTCCATAGGACAACATACAATCATACCATGGGCTAGCTTCTAGTGTTTAGCCTCTCCAATCTCGTGGTAGTTCAACTCTTGTACTACTCATATTATCAAGAATAATCAAGCAGGAAGTAGGGTTTTACCTCCATCAAGAGGACCCGAACCAGGGTAAAATATCGTGTCCCCTACCTCCTGTTACCATCCGCCTTAGACACACAGTTCGGGACCCCCTACCCGAGATCCGCCGGTTTTGACACCGACATTGCTGCTTTCATTGAGAGTTCCTCTGTGATGTCACTGTTAGGTTTGATGGCTCCTTCGATCATCGATGGCGATGCAGTCCAGGGTGAGACTTTTCTCCCCGGACAGATCTTTGTATTCGGTGGCTTCGCACTGCGGGCCAACTCGCTTGGCCATCTGGAGCATATTGAGAGTTATGCCCCTGGCCATCAGGTTAGGTTTGGAAGGTTAAACTTCACGGACGATATCCGCAGAGACTTGATCTTCGACGAATTCGAGCCCCTGCCTAGTGCGCCACACGACCACGATGAGCATGATTTAGCTCTGCCATCAGAGAGTGTCCAGGAGATCGCGTCGGCAACTGCTCTGACCCTCAATTTGGAGCCAGCTGCGCCATCCATGAGCGGGTGGATAGACCCAGCCACGGAGGCCGCACTCTCATCGGCGATCGAGCCGAGTATCGACCTTACCCTTCACGAGAGTCATGACGCTGAACTACCAAATTCCTCCCCAGCCACGGACTCCGAACCGCTTGCGCTCGTGCCTATTGAATCCGATTGGGCGCCGATCATGGAGTTTGCCTCCGCGGATATTTTTCAGCACTCGCCCTTCGGCGACATACATAACTCATTAAGGTCTCTCTCCTTGTTAGGAGAATCCTGGCCAAACTATGTCCGGCAGGATTGGGATGCGGATGACGAAGAAATTCGCCGCCCACCCATCACCCACTTAGTAGCCACTATCGACGACTTAACCGACATGCTCGACTTCTTCCTCCTGGAGGGGTCATCCTCAACTGTCTCGTCGCCATTGCCTTCTTTGGGGATGTCCAGCATGTATATATATCATATGATGAGGTGGCGGTCCAGCGCCCTGAGGGCGGTGGTTCCTGTACGTCTCCGGCTTCGTCGTCTATACCGTCGAAGTCTACGGAGTCGAAGTCGAGCATGCCGGTTAAGTCGTCGACAGTGGCTACTAAGTGGGTGGTGGGTGGCAGCGAATTTCTTCATCGTCCGCATCCCATTCTAGCCGGACATAGTTCGGCCAAGGTTCTCCTGATAGGGAGAGAGACCTTAATGAATTTAGCACATCTCCGAAAGGTGAGTGCTGAAAGATATCCACGGAGGTGAACTCCGTGATCGGCGCCCAGTCGGATTGGACAGGCACGGATGTGAGTGGCTCGGAGTCCTTGGCCGGAGATGAATCCAGTGGTTCGGTGACACAGCTCTCATAAGGGGTGAAGTCAGTATCCGGCTCCTCCCACCAGGGCTCCGTTCAAAGCTTCTCCATTCCCATCATGTTACCTGAGCAAGCATACCATACCCTGCATGGTGGACGCCTGGCTAAAATCCCCTGAATTCATAGAACTACAGCTGCTTGAGTTCTACTATTCCCCTGGAAATCACATACCAGATACCGAATGCCATCTACCTGTGCCCTCAACATCGATGTCCATCTCACGGTTTTCCTCCTCTCTCCACACCACTACCTTTGCGCTATGCGACCTACCAGACAATCTGGTACTAAACCTTCGACTCCCATTTCTCAAGAAACTTTCACTTGTGTGGGTTCGTATATTGGAGGCCTCATTGCACAACATCATCTACTCCAGTTTCCCTGCCCTAGAATGCTTGGTGCTTGCTTTCACGGTTAGAATTGGTTGTCTCCAAATAAAGTTGCCTAACCTTGTAAGAATTGGAATTTCTTTTGATGGAAGGTAGCTCATCATCCAAGATGCCCCTTCACTTCAATGGTCGATCCTTGATTCTAGTTATTCACCGTTGCAAATAACCGTCCACTCTGCGCCTAAACTGGAGACCTTGGGCGTAATACATGATATATGTGCTCATTTCAATATGGTGTTGGGCTCCACAGTTCTTCAGGTACTTTATATTATCATCTACACTTGTAACCATAAGCCGCATTTTAAATTTCTGCGCATAAGTTATATGTCATCTTGGAGTACACATCTTGTACTAATATTATGTTCTATGCTCAATGAAGAGTTTCTCCATGGATGGCCTATCAATGATGTTGGAATCTGTCAATATCTTATATATCCAAATGAATAGTTTTGATCTGAACTAGATTATTGGCTTGCTGCAATGCTTTCCATGTCTGGAGAAGTTGTATATAAAGGTGATAATTTCACACACATTGGAAGCCCGCATATTGTGTACTAGAATTAACTGTTCAGTTGTTGCTCTTTTGACACTCTTTTTTTAGACCTTAACTGTTTTCAATATTCATGTCTATTTAGGCAACAGGATGGGGTAAGAAAGTTATAACCAATCAGTGGATTCGTAAGCATCGGGATTTTCTCACTTCTCATGAGATTCGATTGAAACAATAACGCTAGAACGATATCTAGCCAACCGTGCAAACACTAGATTTGTCACATTCTTCCTGCTGAATGCGAGGTTACTATTGTCCATCAGGCTTATGTTTATCAGCAACATGGTTTTGACGGATGGGTATGTGGAAGAGCAAAAAAAGGAGTTTCAGGTGGGAAAAAAAGCTTCTGAACGTGTCGGGCTTCTATTTACAACATATTGTGGTCATAATCCAGTAAATTTTACGACCCAAGATGTTCATTCTATGGACCTGACCGATCCATTTGACTGTGACTGCCGATAACAGTGCTGGAGTTACATATTCTTGCCCTTTTGAACCTGGGTTTTTTTTGTAAACGTGATGAACAATTAACCCTCGTGCTTTTGTACAGTTTGTAAGCTGTTGTTAGATGTTCTTGCCCTTTTCAACTCGGTTGTGACTGTCATATTTTCTTTGAAGGAAGGCAAATGGCTTGCCAGTCGTTTAATTTAGAGTGAAATATTGTAACAACTAACAAATCCCAACCAAGGGATATAACATCACTCTCGCCGGCTGCTTGAGCTCACTGTGCACTACAGAAGCCAAGTGATTAGGCCCCACTAGCACCCACAAACTTATTTCGAACTAGCACATCAAATGGGCTGTAAATTTTCATAGGAAAGGCTGGATGTCCGTGAATGATTTGGATTCTAACATTTGGGACCCGCGAGGAAATAGCCTATCCACGGTGGTGTCGACTTACTATCCAGTCAACAAACGATTCTGCCTACCAGCCGTTGGATTGACATCCAACATCTATCGTGTATCTTCTATCTCTTATCTTCTCCCTCCAGCCACCCAAACCAAACCACCCCGTCGTCTCTACCTGCTCCCGCCTCCCATGGTTGGCTGTGCCTCCGTCGCCCTACCATACGTACCCTCCAATGTTGCCCAGTCCCTCCCTCGATTCCCCCACACGTCCTGTTATTCTCTGGCGACGTCAGCCCCAACACGCACCCGCACCCGAACCAGTCAACCCTCGTACTCCCCTCCGCCTGCGACTGGACCGGCGCATCTTCCACAGCTCCTGTTTGTTCCATCCGAGGCCTCGCTGTCGTCCTCCGCCATGCGGCCTTGGTTAGCTCGCCGTGCGCGGTGTGCCGCCCTCTTGTGTTGTCAACGTCGTCAACAACCGAGAGGAACACGGAGATGACTGTACATGGAGAGGATGATAGTAGGGACCCACCAGCGTCATGGCAGTACGCAGGCAAGTGCCTCTATATTATAAGCCCAAAAATATGGTTCCTCCTCATGGTTGGACATCTGGGGCTCACGCCATTGTCAACGTAGTAAATAAACGAGAGAATTACATTACGATCAGCTCACACCAGGGACCCAACAGGTTGTGCAGTTTGTTTTAGAACAAGCAGTTGTTATTTATATTAGTTTAAGCGACGGATCAGGGTAACAACGGGGCTGTGCTGGGGCTGTGGCCCATCTAGCCAGGGTTTTATTTATGTTTAGCACATCATGAGCCCAGTTGTGTTTTTCTCTTTTGTGAAAATGGCTAGCCTAGTTCTATTTTTTAAAGAAATACCGAAACGAGGCCTACTTGCTTTATCAGCCCCGCTGGGCTACAAATCTTTCAAGATGAGGAGAGTTTCATTCGGTTTCCCCAGAAATGGGTTGTACATTTTTAAAACACATCAAACCAGGAATTAATTTCAATTTTTTTTCATTACAAGATTTTCAATTCCATTAATTTTTTTCATGGAAAATTATTTGGATTTTATATTTATACAAATTATTTTTCATAATAGTTTGAATGTGAATCAATATTTCGGAATTAAAAACAGTTGACCACACCGAAATATTTAAAATTTCGTATACTTTTTAACCCTGGCCACAATATGGGGTGTAATGCTACCAAAAAGAAGATGGGCTCCATTTTTTTAAGAATTAGCAAATGGGTTGTATATTATTAGAAATAATGCACACGAGAGCATCCAATGGCTGTCGTGCTTCTTCCATCTCAACTCTTCATGCTCCGGCCACTCAAACAAACACCAGCGGGACCGCCTGCTCCCTCCTCCCGCGGTCGACTATGCTGCCGCGCAGGCCGCACCGCCCCACCATACTCCCATCACTGGCCTGGCCATCCCTCTACTCACCCACACCTGTTGTTATTCTCCGGGGATGGCAGATGAACCAGTAAACCCTCGTACTCCCCCGCGTGGGAAACAACTCAGAGTCTTCCCTGGCTCCGTGTTGTTCCCTTCCTAGGCCTCGTCGTCGTCCACCGTCCTGGTGCTCTCAGTGCGGCCTGGTCAACATGGTCAATGAACGACATCAATCGGAAGTGGACTGTATGTGGAGAGGCTGACAGCTGGGTCCATGGCCGCACATAAGGAAATGCTTCCGTATTATGCGCAAAATAATGATTCCTCCACCTGACAACTAGGACCCACAGGAAGGGCTCCTGTATTTCGCGAAAAAACGTTCCCCCCGCTGACAGGTCAGACCCATCAGCTATATCTTCACAGACAAGCAAGTGCCTCCTTATTACGCACAAAAAAATGAATACCCCCTGCTAGCTGGGACCCACCATAGTGGGTGGCTAACTAGTGGGCCTACTAAGTTGACGTGGACCGAGGGCTTTGTCAACTTAATCAATATGAACGATTCTAGCTCCAGTGACCGTACGATGTGCGTCCAACAGCCATAGTGCTTCTTCAACCTCTGGTCTTTTTGCTCCAGCTGCCCAAAGCAACGCCGGTCGTGCCTCCTTGTAATGTCCCAAGACCGGAGTTTGAGATGCCTTCCATGGATTCTGAGTTTCGCCGTGTGTTTTATTTGTCTGTTGCATTCATCCTTGCATCATGTGCATTGCATCATGTCATCATGCAACCCGTTTTCAAACTCAAATAAATGAACCGCATGGATCTTCGGTCCATTTAAACCGAGGGAATTCACATGGTGATTCTCTTTATATCATACCCTCCCGATATTAGGGAGCTATATTAAATATTCCATTTTTGGAATTCACCATAACACACTTGCAAAATCCCAATGCCTTTGTTATCACAATTCTTGACCTCTAACTTTGCCATATATCTTTTCGTCATTTTCTGGAGCTCCACCTAAATTCACAACATTTTTGGGCACTTCGAAAAACCTGTCCTAGTTCAAACCTTTTGAGTTAATCAAAGGAATTTGAATTCAATCTTTGAATCATGTTCTTTTTTATATTTTTCTTGGATCATACACATTCTTGTGAGTCCTGGAAAATTATCCGCGTGTTCAACTTCTTCCCCTAAGCCCCTCTTTCTTTTTCTCCTCTTTATTTGTTTTCTGTTAAAAGAATCAAGAAGAGAAGTGAGAGGGAGAAGGGAGCCCATCAACCAGCCCACCACCAAAGTGTCCCAAGGTCCATCTGTAGCCCAGCCGGCGCCCCTGCTAACCCTAGCACAACACCCTCTCCCTCGTTCCCTCCAATGCGCCGCCACCACCTACGACGGCACGAGCCCCGCTCGATCCCCTCGCGCACCCCTTCTCTCGATCCATACTCCTTCTCTCTTCCACCTCGACCCAGGGGACGAGCCCCCGTGCCCGATCCCCCCAGCGCCGCAGCGACGACCGAGCCTTCCCCCGGCGAAGCCCCTTCTTCTCCTCCACCTCTCTACGCCTCCTCGCGCGCGCCGTGACAACCCCTCAGGGCCAGCATCGCCGCCTCTGCTTTGTCGAGCCGCGCCACGCCGTGCCAGCGACCGTCGTAGCTGACGACCTCCACCAGGAGCCTGCGACCCATAAACCTCCGCGCATGATCCAAGATCACGCCCGCCGCTGCAGTTCACAACGCCTCTGCCTCCAGCCATCACCGACGCCCGGCGACGTCCTCGCCTTGTACCCCGTCACCGCCGGAGGTGCTCCGTCCGCCACGAGCTGGAGCCGTCGTTCCCAAGCTGCCGCCGTTCCCGCGACATCGACCTCCCCTTCGGCCTCTGTTGTCGCACCTTTGCGGTTCACGGTTGCCCTCTGCCTCGAGTCCAAGCTCGAGCCCTGCCCGATGTTATCATGGACAGCCACCTCGCCTGCGTCCTCTCGCCGTTCTGCCATCTCCAGCCTCTGTGTGACCGACCGCGACGTCCCCGAGCAGCAGCTTTGCTGTTGTGTCTCTTTGTCGTTTCATGAGCACAAGCATAACTGTCGCCAAGCTCATCTAAATTGACTATACGGACCATCAAGTTCGACTAGATCCATCAAGACCATTGTGTTGCACCTCCGGATGGATTTCATCAAGTTCCGCTGCAACAAGTGTACCTTTACGTCTTGGACTCGCCAAGTACCGCACTGGACGCGAAGTACCTCTATGAACGTGTACAACTATCATCACGTGCATGTCACCAAGTACCACGACGAACCGTGAAGTTTTACAAGAAACTAAGTACCGCTACCCTCAACCCGAACATCTACGAACCCTGTACGTCGCGACCATTGCCAAAACCGTCGGGTGAACAACTACCGTCGCCACGAGAAGGACAACTTCCCACAACGACCCGTGAACAACTACTTCCACGATGACCGTGTACCACTACCATTGCGAGAATGCCTAGTTCCTTTACCGAACTCGAACCACTCCGTAATTGCACTTTTGGGAAGGTATAACCTCTGGAACGATGCCCATGAACTGTATGCATGTGATGTATCGTATGAGATGCCCATGTTTGCACCATGGTTAAATCGCTGCTTGCCCAGTCCTCCTCTTTTGCCGCTAACCCGTGGGAAGCTGGTTACCAGGATCACCCCACCATCTTGCATGACACGCTCACGTCACTTTTCCTTTTGCATCGGTATCTCCATGAGATACCGGAACCGATATGTTGCCTTGGCATCACTTTTGGATTCGTTGTCATGGCTCCTTTTCCTTCTGCCATGGCGACAATGCTTCATATCATGTTCATATCAACTTTTAACAAAATTGTTTAAAACTTGCACATGTCATCCGCATCATGATAACAACATTTAAAATGGTTTAAATTGTTGTTTGCATTCAATTACTAATTGCACATGGGGATCTTTTCGGACTTGTAGCTTGTTATTCCGGCCCCATTTGAATTACTTAGATAGTTAGTTTGTTTATGCTTCACTCCCTTGCCATGTTTAAAAAAATTTAATATTGTTGGGTACCTAAACGGTAGAGAACTAAATAATTGATGTGGTGTACCGTCAATATGCAACTCATTGCATATTGAGCTCCACTTAAGTTGTAGTGTTGTTTGTGCACTTTGCCATGCCATGCCTCATTAAACTGTACATGCATCATACTTGTTTCTGAATCATGCCATGATTATTTGATGGTTCTTTACTATGTTGTTTGCTTCTTTCCGGGTTGCGTCTCGCGTTAGCTTCGGTTTCGTTCCTGAGTTGTGAGGATTCGTTCGTCTACGTCTGTTTGTCTTCTTCATGGACTCGTTCTTCTTCCTTGCGGGATCTCAGGCAAGATGACCATACCCTCGAAATAACTTCTATCTTTGCTTGCTAGTTGTTCGCTCTATTGCTATGCCGCTCTATTGCTATTCCTAGCAAACCGTTGTTTGGCTATGTTACCGCTTTTTCTCAGCCCCTCTTATAGCGTTGCTAGTTGCAGGTGAAGATTAAGTTTGTTCCTTGTTCGGACATGGATATGTTTGGGATATCACAATATCTCTTATTTAATTAATACATCCATATACTTGGTAAAGGGTGGAAGGCTCGGCCTTACGCTTGGTGTTTTGTTCCACTCTTGCCGCCCTAGTTTCCGTCATACCGGTGTTATGTTCCTTCATTTTGCATTCCTTACGCGGTTGGGTGTTATGGGAACCCTTGATAGTTCGCTTTGAATAAAACTCCTGCAGCAAGTCCAAACCTTAGTTTTAACATTTGCCACCTAAGCCTTTTTCCCTTGGGTTTCCGGAGCCCGAGGATCATCTTTATTTTAACCCCCCCGAGCGAGTGCTCCTCTGAGTGTTGGTCCGAACTAGAGTCCTTTGCAGCGCCACCTCGGGGAAACTCGAGGTTTGGTTTTAGTTGTACGGAGCGCTCATCCGGTGTGCCCTGAAAACGAGATACGTGCGACTCCTATCAGGATTTGTCGGCACATCGGGCGGCTTTGTTAGTCTTGTTTTACCATTGTCGAAATGTCTTGTAACCGGGATTCCGAGTCTCATCGGGTCTTCCTGGGAGAAGGAATATCCTTCGTTGTCCGTGAGAGCTTGTGATGGGCTAAGTTGGGACACCCCTGCAGGGTTTGAACTTTCAAAAGCCGTGCCCGCGGTTATGGGCAGATGGGAATTTGTTAATATCCGGTTGTAGATAACTTGACACTTAACTTAATTAAAATGAATCAACCGCGTGTGTAGCCGTGATGGTCTCTTCTCGGTGGAGTCCGGGAAGTGAACACGGTTTTGTGTTATGCTTGAACGTAAGTAGTTTCAGGATCACTTCTTGATCACTTCTAGTTTCTCGACCATGCATTGCTTCTCTTATCGCTCTCATTTGCGTATGTTAGCCACCATATATGCTAGTGCTTGCTGCAGCTCCACCTCACTACCCTTTCCTACCCATAAGCTTAAATAATCTTGATCTCGCGGGTGTGAGATTGCTGAGTCCTCGTGACTCACAGATACTTCCAAACAGTTGCAGGTGCCGATGATACCAGTGCAGATGACGCAACTGAGCTCAAGTGGGAGCTTGATGAACATCGTGTTCGTTGTGTTGTTTTGTTTCCTATTGATCAGTAGTGGAGCCTAGTTGGGACAATCGGGGATCTAGCATTTGGGGTTGTCTTCTTTTATTTTGGTTCCGTAGTCGGACCTTGATTGTATTCTGGATGATGAATGTTTAACTTATGTATTGTGTGAAGTGGTGGTTGTAATCCAACTCTTTATCCCTTTTCTTCCTCAGTACATGGGATGTGTAAAGATTACCCCTCTAAGTCGTGCTCCGACACGTGGGAGATATAGCCGCATCGTGGGTGTTACACGCTTGCTCTGCCTCCCGTGGTCGGCAGTGTAGCCGCGGAGGCCTCACCGCCCCCATACTACTCCCACCGTTGGCCAGGCCATCGCTCCACTCACCCACACCCCCTGTTATTCTGCGACGACGGCAGCTTCACACCGCAGCCGAACAAGTGAACCCTCGTAGTCCTCTCCGCATGGGCATCGACTGCCGCGTCTTCCCCTGCCTCGCGTCATCGCCTTCGTAGGCCTCGCCGTCGTCCAACGCCTTGGTTCTCTCGGCGCGGCGTGGTCAATGTGGTCAATGACTGACTTCCATCGGTGGCCTAGCCAGCCGCTCAAACAAGCGTCGGCGGGACTACATGCTGCCTCACTGCCCCATCGTATTCCCATCGCTGGCCTAGCCATCCCTCTACTCACCGACACCTGCTGTCGAACCAGTAAGCCCTCATACAGTCGTACTCCCCTCCGCTTGGGAAACAACTGCCGAGTCTTCCCTGGCTCCGTGTCGTTCTCTTCCTAGGCCTCGCTGTCGTCCACCGCCCTAGTGCTCTCGGCGCGGCCTCGTCAACGTGGTAAACGACCGACATGCATCTGAAGTGGACTATACATGGAGAGGCTGACAGCTGGGTCCAGGTCACACGCAAGGAAATGCCTCCTTATTATGCGCAAATTAATGATTCCTCCACCCGACATCTGGGACCCATCGAAAGGGCCTCTGTATTTTATGAACAAAACGTTACCGCCGTTGACTACTCGGACCCACCAGCTATAACTTCGCACGCAAGGAAGTGCCTCCGTATTACGAACACAAAAAATGAATACCCCCTGCTAGCTGGGACCTAGTATAGTGGCAAGCTAACTTGTGGGCCTACTAAGTTGATAGGGACGGAGGGCTTTGTCAACTTAGTCAATATGCACAATTCTAGCTCCAGTGACCATACGATGTCCATCCAACGGCTGTAGTGCTTCTTCAACCTCTGGTCTTTTTGCTCCAGCCGCCCAAACCAGCGCACGTCGTGCCTTGTACTCCTGCCTCCCATGGCCGGCTGCGATGCGGCGGAGGCCTCACAGCCTCTTACTACACCCACCGCTGGCCAGGCCATCCCTCTACTCACCCACACCCCCGGTTATTCTGCAGCGATGTCAGCCTCACACCACAGCGAATCAGTGAACCCTCATACTCCTCTACGCGTGGGCATCCACTGCCGCGTCTTCCCCGTCTCCGTGTCGTCCCCTTTCTAGGCCTCGCCATCGTGCACCCCCCTGGTGCTCTCGGTGAGGCATGGTCAATGTGGTCAAGGAACGGCTTCCATTGGACGTGGACTATTCGTGGAGAGGCTGATAGCTGGGTCCACGGCCACAGCAAGGAAGTGCCTCCTTATTACGCACAAAATAATTATTCCTCCACCTGATAGCGGGGACCCACCGGACGGGCCACCGTATTTCGCGAAAAAAACGTTTCCCCTGACTACTGGGACCCACCAGCTACATCTTCGCACGCAAGGAAGTGCATCCGGGCAAAAAAACGATTCGCCCCCCTGACTGCTGGGACCCACTAGCTACATGTTCGCACGCAAGGAAGTGCCTGACAGTTGGGACCCACCTGGTCGAAGCGTACGTAGCGTTGTCATTCTGGTCGCGAACGAGTACGTACATACTAGTCGATGTAGAGGCGCGCATGTGTCGTAGTAGAGGCGCGCATGTAGCATGTACACGTATGTACAGCGACCAATGTGCAAGAAAGAAAATACGGCCATGTACGTACATATGGGCGGGGTCTCGAACGCCTACTCGCTTATACGTACGTCCAGGGCTCGTATACATGGCTGGGTCGGAACAAAGAAACTGCGTCGTCGCCGTCTTCATGGGGAGCCACTCGGCTGGGTCGGAACGGAATGCTTCGTCGTGTTTATCGCGAGGGCTTGGACGGAATAGCTGATGGAAACGAGGCCTGGTGTACCGCAGCACGGAGGAAACGGCCTTTAGTTCGACTGACCAGGTTCGAAACGTGATCCTGTTCATCGGGAGGGGTCTGGCGTACCGCAAAACGGAGGAAACGGACCTCCTAAGGTCGAAACGGGGTCTTGTTGATTGGGAGGGGTGTGGCGTACCGCAAAATGGAGGAAACTGACTTGTGTTGGAGTGCTACGGTCGAAACAGGGATCCTGTTCATTGGGAGGGGTGTGGCGTACCACAAAAGGGGCTCCACAGGATACTGTTCATCTCCACCGTCGACCCCCTCCAGCCTCCACGGGCTACTGTTCATCCACCATCGACCTCCTCCAGCCTCCATCTGCTACTGTTCATCCACGGGCTCCTGTTCATCCAGCCTCCACCGTGCGCTACTCCACCGGCTACTGTTCAACCAGCCCTCTCCACGGGCTCCTGTTCAACCACCCCTCCACGGGCTACTTTTCATCTAGCCCTCCACGGGGCATGTTCATCCAGCCCTCCACGGGGGCCTGTTCATTCAGCCCCAGCCGGCTTGATCGATCGGGGTCCTGTTCATCCAGAGGCAACACCACGGGGTCCTGTTCATCCACCCCACTGGGAACTGCTCATCCAACCCCCCAACAACGCTCACTTTTCATCCAGAGGCAGTAACGATCGACTTCAGTTAGCAGCAGTAGCGAAGGAATCGCTCGATCGGGTTCAGTTAACAGCCATCGATCGATTGCTCGGCTTCAGTAACGCGTAGCCTGTAGTGTAATCGCTCGGGTTCAGTAGGCTAACGCTTCGCTCGGGTTTAGATAGGGCCCGACGCCTCGCACCCACGCGCATGCGTGTACGAGAGAAACGCCCAAACCTCCGTGCATCGCTCGGCCCCGACCACCCACTGTAACGGCGAACACCCCGATATTTTCCTCACCCTTGGTTCTACCACGGTTTTTTCCGAAACGGACGGCCCAAAGAATGTCAAGCACCTACATCTCCGGCCCGCCCAGGATGAAAAGCCCATTTTCTGTCATGATTTTTTCTCATAGAAGTAGGAGCCCACCACATCTATGATGATACCTGGTTTTGTCACAATTATCATCATAGAAGTGTCATAAGTATGACATTTTTTTCCTTTGGCCCAAAATGTCACGGATGTGTCTTTTTTTGTAGTGTTATAGCGTTGTTAGTTGCAGGTGAAGTTGAAGTTTGTTCCATATTGGAATATGGTTATGATGGGATATCACAATATCTCTTATTTTAATTAATGCATCTATATACTTGGTAAAGGGTGGAAGGTCCACCCTTATGCCTGGTGATTTGTGCCACTCTTGCTACCCTAGTTTCCGTCATACCGGTGTTATGTTACTTGATTTTGCGTTCCTTACGCGGTTGGGGTTATGGGACCCCCTTGACAGTACTCTTTGAATAAAACTCCTCCAGCAAGGCCCAATCTTGGTTTTACATTTTCCTAACAACCTATAACTCCCCCCTAGGCAAGTGCTCCTCTGAGTGTTGGTCCGAACCGAGTAGACTGCAGGGCCACCTCGAGGAAACTTGAGGGTTGGTTTTACTCGTAGGATGTCTCATCCGTTGTGCCCTGAGAACGAGATATGTGCAGCTTCTATATGGATTTTTTGGCACAGTAGGGTGGCTTTGCTAGTCTTGTTTCACCATTGTTGAAATGCCTTGTAACCATGATTCCGAGACTGATCGTGTCTTTCCGGGAGAAGGAATATCCTTTGTTGATCGTGAGATCTTGTAATGGGCTATGTTGTGACACCCTTGCAGGGTATAAACTGTCGAGAGCCGTGCCCGCGGTTATGTGGCATATGGGAATTTGTTAATCTCTGATTGTAGAGAACTTGACACTTGACTTAATTAAAATGAATCAACCGCGTGTGTCTCCCTGATGGTCTGTTTTCGGCGGAGTCCGGGAACTGAACACGGTTTGGGTTATGTTTGAACGTAAGTAGTTTCAGAATGACTTCTTGATCACTTCTATATTCACGACCGTTGTGTAGATTCTCATATTACTCTTATTTGCGTATGTTAGCCACCATTTTTGCTTAGCGCTTGCTGCAGCTCCACCTCATTACCTTACCCTACCCATAAGCTTAAATAGTCTTGATCTCGCGGGTGTGAGATTGCTGAGTCCTTGTGACTCGCTGATACTTCCAAACTGTTGCAGGTGCCGATGATACCAGTGCAGGTGATGCTACCGAACTCAAGTGGGAGTTCAACGAGGACCTTGGTCGTTAATATGTGTCATTTCCTAATGATCAGTAGTAGAGCCCAGTTAGGACGATCGGGGATTTAGTAGTTGGGTTTACCTTCTTTTTCCATTTGCTTGTCCGTAGTCGGAGCATGAGTGTATTTGGATGATGTATGAATTATTTATGTATTATGTGACGTGGCGAGTGTAAGCCAACTATATTTATTCCTGTCTTATTCATTACATGGGATGTTTGTGAAGATGACCCTTCTTGCGACATAACCACTATGTGGTTATGTCTCTAAGTCACGCCTTGACACGTGGGAACTATAGCCGCATCATGGGCATTACAAGTTGGTAATCAGAGCCATCCCCAACTTAGGAGCCCCCTGCTTGATCAAATCGCTGACGTTGTTGAGTCTAGAACAAGGTGTATTGAGTCTTAGGATTATCTATATCGGAGTGTAGGATTCTTTTACTCATCAGTCCCTTCGTCGCTCTGGTCAGGCCTCCTGATGTAGATGTTTTGACTTTCCTGTCCTCAAATTTCACTAATTCTTTTATAGGATCACGCGGGTATCTTGGGATCGTCCTGATATTCTTGTGACGAGAACATTGTTCTTGGTGCCTCCTGACATTTAGGGGTTGTGGTAGTGTCCCAGCGAGTTGAGCTCTGAGGTGTCGTCGTCACAATTTTATCGTTGCAGTTCTGGAATATCTGAGTTCGCCGACATTGAAAATATCTTTTATTTAGTTGTTGGTCAGATAACCTCGACGCCACCTAGTACTGGGGCGAGAGTTCGGAAGTATTACCTTAACTCGTATAATGGATTCTTTTCGAAGGTTGAGGTACACGATTTTCGAAGGTTTCTTGGTTATGCGTTGATGGATGGATACAGTTGGAGCGTAGGGCTTGTTAGTTGTGTGATATATATTGTCCCTCCCTGTATCCCCAACACCATTTTCATAACAAGAAAGTTCCCGGAGTTTATTGGTGGGAATTCAAGTTGCTCCTAGAATATCTTCCCGACAAATGCATGATATGGTGGGGTTGGGAAAATCTCTATCACATGTATTCGTTCCGGCTTATTCTGCAAGCCAATCCTTTGTTTTGTTTTGAGTTGTGGTATTTGAGTTGCTTCATTGTCAAGTGTTGATTCCATGCCTTTCCTAAGTGGTGTTCTCATACTTCTATGTGAATACCAATCCTTCTTGGTCATCAAGATTGTCATCCCAATTCTTGTCCAACCGATGTGTTTCTCTTCAAGATAATCCTATCCTTTCAATATTTGCTAGATCAATTCTCAGTTCTTTGCAACGGTGTTCGTTTTATCCGTCCCAAGTTGTCTTTGTTTTTCCCGCCCTTCCACCCTTTTCTTCAAAGACTCAGATTTCATATTCAAGTGTCTTTTTTTATTGATGGGAAGTCTCTCCATTCTTTTCCGTCAATCTTCTTATCCGGTGATTCTCAGGAAGATACTAACAGAGTGTCAAGTTTATCAATCCTCGTTCTCTCCTCTTCTCCGGTGGATTCAGTTCAAGCTTTGTCGATCATATCCCTTTCCTCGTTTCAAATTCTTTCTCGTGTTGGATGTTCTTATCCAACCATCTCTTGATCATTAACCTTGCGATTCTTGTATCCGGACTGCTGAAGATATATCAGAAGATTCATGTTTCCGTTCTTAATCTGTTCAAGCTATTTGGAGATTATTATCTCATTCAAGTCATTCAATTCAACCGGCACAATCTCTCTTTTAAATCCTTCAACGGTGTTTCTTTAAGTGGGCCCTAACCCATAGGTCTTTTCCCAGGATCTTACCCTACTCTCCTAATTTTCTCGGAGTTACTATCAAATTCTTTTCCAAGTTTGACGTAATTAAGAAGGAATTATCATCAGTCATATGTCTTTCTCCAAGATCTTTTATATTTTTTTCATCGTTGGTTCAACCTTTGTAATTTTCATTCCAGAGTGCCTCAACAATTCCTGGTGGTTTTTCTCTTCATCATTCTCTGCAGCTGAAGACCGAAGAAGAGTGTCTCCTCCAAATCTTATCCGTTCTCTTGAAGATGCGTAGTTTACGCTTGATGCCATCCTCTCATAATTGTTTTCGATTGTGAGAATTCTTTTCACCCATCCGGAGCAATTCAGGAGTCTTTTCAGTTTGATTCTCCATATCCCATCATCTAAGAAGTATTCGTTCCAGCTTTCAGCTCTCGTTCTCCAAATCTTACCAGGTCAGCATTCAAGTCTATACCTATACTAATTCTTGACTCTCTAGAAATTCACATGTTAATCAGATTTTACAAGCCGTTAATCTGGTGGGACCAAATTATTACGGTGTAGATCTACCCATATAACTCACGGCTGAAATTTTGCTCAATTCTGAAGAAAATATATTATTCAAAGGCCCACAATGAAGACACGATCATAATCCACTGTTTCATCCTCCTCTAACTAACATATCTCTTTTTCTTTTCTTAAAAACAACAAATCTCTTTTTCCTAAAAAAACTAACCAAATATCTATCTCTCCTGAAGAGAAAGAAATCTCTATCGTAAAAAAAGAATCTCTATCGTATAAAAAGAATCTCATCTACTCCTCTACCCCACGGACTCTTCCATTGTAAAACAAAAATCCATCCATGCATGCTTCTTCATCTTCTACGTGATCCTCTCTCTCTCTCTCAACTCCGCAACCTCTTCCTACGCTTCCTCCTCTTCTACATGATCTCTCTCTCTCTCTCTGCCAAGGAAAAACAAATCTATAGAATCTCTCAAGCCAGACAAAGTAAGTACAGGTTGTGGTGCTCAAGGAGATTAATAGATTAAAAAAAATCATCATCAGAATCAAGTTTGTTTTCTTGCGTTTACACATGAATCTGTTGTTACTTTGCCTTTGATCTCTCCCCTACATCTCTTCTTCAAGTCTCCACGCCATGCCGTTGTTAAACTCAATCGGAATTGGTTGTCGGTGGGAGCTGCTGATGCCACAAGCAACGGATCCTTCTCAACATGTTCTCTCCCACCCTATAATACGTGATCCGTTTTTCTGAGATAAACACACTGTGTTCACATATGTTGTGTTCCTGTTGGATAGATTGAAAAAGTGCAGATTTGATCGGGAGGTTATGTATGTGCATATTCAGGTCAATCCCGTAGCCGACTTCTACATGTGCATGTCATCAGATGAGCTGCATGCTAGCTAGGTGTTGGATTTGGTTTGAAAGAAATCAAGTCGCGAGCCAGCCTGCTTGCAAGCTGCTCATAGGCGACACTGCAAGCCACTACGACAATGATCCTGTTTGCATTGATTGTGGGTATGTGCTCTCCAAAGATTGAATCCCAAATATTCTCACTTACAAATATTGGGCGCCTCATGGAGTTTGGGCTGAAGCACAGGTATGCCAATCATCATGTTAGCTTATATAAATTAAAAATCTTATTATCAGTTGGCAACATCGTCCCTGGTCAACCTTCTCCCATTGGGTGCCAAGATTGTCTCTGGTCGTTGTGCAGGTCAGTGAATCGTCTTCTCGGCCAAAGTTTTTTCTAACAATTAATTATCCCACTGATTATATTTAGTATGTTGCTAACAAACTACACGAGAACCTTTTGTTTATCACTGTTCTATACTCCTTTTCTTTCAGTTAAAGCTTTGGATTTCATAGCCGCTTCTCTAGAGGCTAAACTGCAGGTGCAAATCTTCGAGATTTTGTGTTCTTCTATTTTCTTTCATTTGTCTATTCTATTACTATACTAATTATAGAACTTAATAGCATCCATCGGGTGGAACTTTATCATAACTGCTGGGATTAATCTATATTACACATGTTTATTCTAAAGTTTATAAAGTTTTTCTCCATCCGATTGATCTATGGCGCTGGGAATTTGAGTTGCATCGAATGCATCTAGGGATTGGTGGGCAGGGGAGGTTGCGATGAGCTGCAAGGAGGAAAAGATGTTCTTGGAAAACATGGCGGCAAGGGCGCCCCGGTAGGCCTGGTAGGTGTCGTCGGCCATGTAGTTTTTGCATTACTGCAGAGCCTCACATTGTTGTATTCTTTAATTTTTTTTCCTTGCAAATCATTGGTGTGCACTAAAACATTTTTTTTCATTAACGGGTTGAAAGTTTTATCAGTATGATTATATATAGATTATGTGCTATACTGAGTTTGGACATGGAGTCAATGTTGATCGGTAGCGCTCTATTGACTACATTAATATATATTTTTCATTTTTTCATGTGCCATGTCCATTGTTTGCGCTTTTCAACTGTAGACATGGGTGAGTTTGATCGGAAGTCTATGGATTGGTTAGTCTCTCTTATCAGAAGTTCTGATTTTGTTTGTTTATTTAGCAGACTCAAGTTCATTTGAGACAATATACATGCAATGAATCTCATACATAAATCATGAATGCAGAGAATCTGGAACAAGTCACTCAGATCTATATATCGATCTAGCTTTTGTCACACAGAGAAAATAATCAACCAACATGTTCGGTTGTCTACTTATTTCACGCACCACAGTTCATCAGGGGTACCAATTAACTTGGATCCAAATGTTTATTTTCTAATCTTATTTTTATGTTCCTGAACGATGAACTTTTGGGTGTTGTATGTGTGTAATTTTGCAAAAAGAAAAAGAGTAATAGCATGTATGCCCACAGAGATCAATGGATGACAGAGTTCCCAGCCGATTGCTTGTGCTGCTTCTTCTCATCACTATGTACACCAGCAGCCAGCACGCAACCACACATGCATCATTCATGCATGCAAATCTTCAGGACCATGGATAATTACGTTGGGCAAATGCTACTCAAAATATTGATATGTTATTATGACGATATTTATGGTAGTACTATCACTTTTTAATAATTTTATTAGCTGATATTGTCACATAGTTTTGAGTTACGAAGAATTACTGTGCTGAGACAGAATTAGATGTAGACGTATTTTATTTCGTAGATTTTTTATGTTGTTATGAAGATGATCTATTCACAGAAACTCAGTTTAGTTTGACATTTGAAATGCAAGAGAGAAAAATGACTCATTATGTGCACCATGTTTTACAAATTTATAAAACTTAGTATATGACAAGTTCGACACGCAAAAAGCATCCTGGCACAAATAGGGTGTATACCTAACTAATATGTAATTACTAAGTAAGAATTAGCTATGACGATATCATAGATTTGTGTTAAAATAACATTCTATTCCATAATCACTTGCATCCTAAGCCGAATCGTGTGGAGTGTCCTAAAATAAAAAATAATAATTCTTGGCATCCACAAATATTAGAATGATAAAGATTTTTATAATATATCTATCAAATGCAACTATAGAATTTATGGTATTCCTTCATCTACATTTTTGTTGCTTCTTCAATATTCTTTCATTAGTTAAATCTGAATGCATATGTTTGTTAAAATCTGAGTGAATGTGTAGGCATGCAATCCCTGTAGAATTAGGATAAAATAAGGAATAAAATAATATGAAATCACACGAAGATAAAACACAATGCATATGTAAACTATATTGATACCAAAATTTCAAATTTCAAATTATTATTGGTTCCATGTGTGTTGGACACTAAACAAGATCCAAAATCTACAAAGTTTGAATTAAAATATATATTAGTAAAAAAACTAGGTCGTGCGAATGCACGGGTTGGCGACTAGTATTCTCTAATCAGCTAGGGATCTCTTCGTTCACTTGTATCTATATTCTCTTATGTATCTTCGTTAATTTTCTAATTCTTCCCGGTGTTTCGCTATCTTTTCTTTATTTTAATTCTAACGGTGGTTTGTTCAAGATTCCCCTTCCTATGTTCTCATATTAATTTGTTCGTTGTTTAAATCCCACCGGTGGTTCCATCAAGACCTTCTCAAGCTTGCACTATATCTCTCTTAATCCTTTCTACGAGAATAAGTAGTATGAAAAATCCGTTGCTTTTCATAAATTTAATTGATGAAGGACAAGCATAATGTAATTCTTATTATTGTTTCATCCAAGTGATTAATTCCTTATTCCAGAGGTTCATCAAAATTATTGATTTCATTTGCTTCATCATTTATTTCCGGAGTTCCAAGTTTTTCCGCATTATCTCGTCACGATGCTCCATCTAAATCATCGCAAGGCTTGACCTTGTGTTTTCAAATTCTCTTTCTTTTTATCATCCTTTTATTACCGGAGTTCTTCATGGAGGCTCTACATGATGGTTCGTCAACGATTCTTTTCATTCTTCAATTGTTCTTCAAGATTTCTCTTGAAGTTATGTTCTGCCAACCTATACTACAAAATAAACATGGTTCTCAACACATGTTTAGTTTTGAGGAGTTCAAGTATTCTTCATCTTGCATTCCAAAGTGCAATTCTTTATACCTTATCTTTTGAGGTGGTGTTATGTCATTCTTGACAATTTCCTTTCGTGTTTCATGATTCGCAAGTTGTTAGACTTAGATATTTAAATCCATTTTTTCTCTTCCTTCAGGAGATTCTTTGCAACCCATCAATCTCTTCATTGGAGTTATCTTGGGTTATATTTCACCTAAAGCCTTCCCTATGGATTGTTGCTATTTATGGTGCTTATAAATGACCAAAGTTTTTCATTTATCCTCCCAGTGAAATAAGTTTCTCGTCTCCTTGTTGATATCAATCCAATCTATTGTTTCCGTAGTGGCAGAATTTTGCCTCAATTTTGAGAAAGTTCTTCGATAAGCCCACTACATTTATTCATTTCATTGTTGGTTTTTTCAACAACTCCATTAAAACCTTCTTGGAAAGGTGCTTTCTGCTACCTCTTGAGCACTTGCGTTGGTTTTCCATTGAAGAGGAAAGGGTGGTGCAGCAAAGTAGCATAAGTATTTCCCTCAGTTTTTAGAACCAAGGTATCAATCCAGTAGGAGGCTACGCGCGAGTCCCTCACACCTACACAAAACAAATAAATCCTCGCAACCACCGCGATAAGGGGTTGTCAATCCCTACCCGGTCACTTATGAGAGTGAGATCTGATAGATATGATAAGATAATATTTTTGGTATTTTTATGATAAAGATGCAAAGTAAAATAAAAGGCAATGAAAATAACTAAGTGTTGGAAGATTAAGATGATGGAAGATAGACCCGGGGGCCATAGGTTTCACTAGTGGCTTCTCCCAAGAGCATAAGTATTTTACGGTGGGTGAACAAATTATTGTTGAGAAATTGACAGAATTGAGCATAGTTATGAGAATATCTAGGTATGATCATGTATATAGGCATCACGTCCGAGAATAGTAGACCGACTCCTTCTACTACTATTACTCCACACATCGACCGCTATCCAGCATGCATCTAGCGTATTTAGTTTATAAGAACAGAGTAATGCCTTAAGCAAGATGGCATGATGTAGAGGGATAAATTCATGCAATATGATAAAAAACCCATCGTGTTATCCTCGATGGAAACAATACAATACGTGCCTTGCTGCCGCTACTGTCACTGGGAAAGGACACCGCAAGATTGAACCCAAAGCTAAGCACTTCTCCCATTGCAAGAAAGATCAATCTGGTAGGCCAAACCAAACTGATAATTCGAAGAGACTTGCAAAGATAAGCAATCATACATGAAAGAATTCAGAGAAGATTCAAATATTGTTCATAGATAAACTTGATCATAAACCCACAATTCATCGGTCTCGAAAAACACACCGCAAAAGAAGATTACATTGAATAGATCTCCACAAGAGAGGGGAGAACTTTGTATTGAGATCCAAAAAGAGAGAAGAAGCCATCTAGCTAATAACTATGGACCCGAAGGTCTGAGGTAAACTACTCACACTTCATCGGATGGGCTATGGTGTTGATGTCGAAGCCCTCCATGGTCGATGCCCCCTCTGACGGAGCTCCGGAACAGGCCCCGAGATGGGATCTCGTGGATACAGAAAGTTGCGGCGGTGGAATTAGGGTTTTGGCTCCGTATTTGATCGTTTGGGGGTACGTAGGTATATATAGGAGGAAGAAGTACGTCGGTTGAGCAACAGGGGGCCCACAAGGGTGTAGGGCGTGCCTAGGGGGGTAGGCGCGCCCCCTACCTCGTGGCCTCCCTGTTGTTTGCTTGACGTAGGGTCCAAGTCTCCTAGATCTTGTTAGTTCTAATAATCACGTTCCCGAAGGTTTCAGTCCGTTTCAGTCCGTTTGGAAACCCTAAAATAGGCAAAAAACAGCAATTCTGGCTTGGGCCTCCAGTTAGTCGGTTAGTCCCAAAAATAGTATAAAAGTGTATAATAAAGCCCAATCATGTCTAAAACACAAGGCGATATAGCACGGAGCAATAAAAAATTATAGATACGTTGGAGACATACGTATCAAGCATCCCCAAGCTTAATTCCTTCTCCTCCCTCGAGTAGGTAAATGATAAAAACAGAATTTTTGATGTGGAATGCTACTTGGCATATTTTCAATGTAATTCTTCTTAATTGTGGTATGAATATTCAGATCCGAAAGATTCAAGACAAAAGTTCAATATTAACATAGAAATAATATTACTTCAAGCATACTAACTAAGCAATTATGTCTCCTCAAAATAACATGGCCAAAGGAAGTTATCCCTGCAAAATCATATAGTCTGGCTATGCTCTATCTTCACCACACAAAGTATTTAAATCATGCACAACCCCGATGACAAGCCAAGCAATTGTTTCATACTTTTGACATTCTCAAGCTTTTTCAATCTTCACGCAATACATAAGCGTGAGCCATGGAGATAGAACTATAGGTGGAATAGAATGGTGGTTGTGGAGAAGACAAACGGGAGAAGATAGTCTCATATCAACTAGGCGTATCAACGGGATATGGAGATGCCCATCAATTGATATCAATGTGAGTGAGTAGGGATTGGCATGCAACAGATGCACTAGAGCTATAAGTATATGAAAGTTCAACAAAAGAAACTAAGTGGGTGTGGATCCAACTTGCTTGCTCACAAAGACCTAGGGCATTTTGAGGAAACCCATCATTGGAATATGCAAGCCAACTTCTATGATGAAAAATTCCCACTAGTATATGAAAGTGATAACAAAGGAGACTCTCTATCACGAAGATCATGGTGCTACTTTTAAGCACAAGTGCGGTAAAAGGATAGTAGCATTGCCCCTTCTCTCTTCTTCTCTCATTTTTTATTTGGGTCTTTTCCCTTTTTTATGGCCTCTTTTTTTGTTTGTGCTTCTTTGGCCTCTTTTTTATTTATTTTTCATCCGGAGTCTCATCCCGACTTGTGGGGGAATCATGTTCTCCATCATCCTTTCCTCACTTGGGACAATGCTCTAATAATGATGATCATCACACTTTATTTACTTACAACTCAACAATTACAACTAGATACTCAGAAAAAATATGACTCTATGTGAATGCCTCTGGCGGTGTACCGGGATATGCAATGAATCAAGAGTGACATGTATGGAAGAATTATGAATGGTGGCCTTGCCACAAATACAATGTCAACTACATGATCATGCAAAGCAATATGACAATGATGGAGCGTGTCATAGTAAACGGAACGATGGAAAGTTGCAGGGCAATATATCTCGGAATGGCTATGGAAATGCCATGATAGGTAGGTATGGTGGATGTTTTGAGGAAGGTATATGGTGGGTGTATAATACCGGCAAAAGGTGCGCGGTATTAGAGAGGCTAGCAATGGTGGAAGGAAGAAAAGTGCATATGATCCATGGACTCAACATTAGTCATAAAGAACTCATATACTTATTGCAAAAATCTACAAGTTATCAAAGCAAAGTATTACACACATGCTCCTAGGGGGATAGATTGGTAGGAAAAGACCATCACTCGTCCCCGATCGCCACTCATAAGGAAGAAAATCAATAATTAAATCATGCTCCGACTTCATCACATAATGGTTCACCATATGTGCATGCTACGTGAATCACAAACATTAACACAAGTATTTATCAAATTCACAACTACTCAACTAGCATGACTCTAATATCAAGTATCAAACTTCTCATGGTATTCAAAAACTCATAAGAGAATTTTGTTATTAATCTTGTATACCTAGCATATTAGGATTATTTAAGAAAATTACCATGCTATTTAAGACTCTCAAAATAATCTAAGTGAAGCATGAGAGATCAATAGTTTCTATAAAACAAATCCACCACCGTGCTCTAAAAGATATAAGTGAAGTACAAGAGCAAAACTATATAACTCAAAAGATATAAGTGAAGCACATAGATTATTCTAATAATTTCCGAATCATGTGTGTCTCTCTCAAAAGGAGTGTACAGCAAAGATGATTCTGGTAAACTAAAAAGCAAAGAATCGAATCATACAATACGCTCCAACCAAACACATATCATGTGGTGAATAAAAATATAGCTCCAAGTAAAGTTACCGATAGTAGTAGACGAAAGACGGGATGCCTTCCAGGGCATCCCCAAGCTTTGGCTTTTAGGTATCCTTAGATTATCTTGGGGGTTCCATGGGCATCCCCAAGCTTAGGCTATTGCCACTACTTGTTCCATAATCCATCAAATCTTTACCCAAAACTTCAAAACTTCACAACACAAATCTTAAAGTAGAAAGTCTCGTGAGCTCCGTTAGCGAAAGAAAACAAAAGACCACTTCAAGGTACTGTAATGAACTCATTATTTATTTATATTGGTGTTAAACCTAATGTATTCCAACTTCTCTATGGTTTATAAACTATTTTACTAGCCACCATAGATTCATCAAAATAAGCAAACAACACATGAAAAACAGAATCTGTCAAAAACAGAACAGTCTGTAGTAATCTGTAGATAGCGCAAGATCTGGAACCCCAAAAATTCTAAAATAAATTGCTGGACGTGAGGAATTTATCTGTTAATCATCTTCCAAAAGAATTAGCAAAATAGCACTTTCCAAATAAAAATGGCAGCAGATCTCGTGAGCGCTAAAGTTTCTGTTTTTTACAGCAAGATTAAAAAGACTTTCCCCAAGTCTTCTGAACGGTTCTACTAGGCACAAACACTAATTAAACACAAAAAAACAACCAAAATAGAGGCTAGATAAACTATTTATTACTAAAAAGGAGCAAAGAGAAAGGAATAAAAATAAAATTGGGTTGCCTCCCAACAAGCGCTATCGTTTAACGCCCCTAGCTAGGCATAAAAAGCAAGGATAGATCTAGGTATTGCCATCTTTGGTAGGTAATCCATAAGTGGCTCTCATAATAGATTCATAAGGTAATTTAATTTTCTTTCTAGGAAAGTGTTCCATGCCTTTCCTTAACGGAAATTGGAATCTAATATTTCCTTCCTTCATATCAATGTTTGCACCAATCATTCTAAGGAAAGGCCTGCCAAGAATAATAGGACATGAAGGATTGCAATCTATGTCAAGAACGATAAAATCTATGGGCACATAATTCCTATTTTCAACAATAAGAACATCTTTAATTCTTCCCGGAGGTTTCTTAATAGTGGAATTCGCAAGGTGCAAGTTTAAAGAGCAATCATCAAAATCACGGAAACCTAACAAATCACACAAAGTCGGCTATTCCGTCCAAGCCCTTCCGATGAACACGATGATGCATTCCATTCTAAACCAGCCGGTTGGCTCCACATGAATATGACGATGACATTGTTTCTCCGTTCCGACCCAGCCATGAACACGAGCCCTGGCCGTACATATGCGCGAGTAGGCGTTCGAGACCCCGCCCGTATGTATGTATGTGGCCGTATTTACATTCTTGCACCCTGGCCACTTTATGTACGTGTACATGCTACGTACGCGCCTCTACTACGACATGTGCGTGCCTCTACATCGACCAATATTTACGTACACGTTCGTGACCAGAATGACAACGCTACGTACGCTTCGACCAGGTGGGTCCTGAAGGAAATATGCCCTAGAGGCAATAATAAAGTTGTTATTTATATTTCCTTATATCGTGATAAATGTTTATTATTCATGCTAAAATTGTATTAACCAGAAACCTACTACATGTGTGAATACATAGACAAACAGAGTGTCCCTAGTATGCCTCTACTTGACTTCCTCGTTAATCAAAGATGGTTAAGTTTCCTAGCCATGGACATGTGTTGTCATTTGATGAACAGGATCACATCATTATAGAATGATGTGATGGACAAGACCCATCCGTTAGCTTAGGATAATGATCGTTCAGTTTTATTGCTACTGCTTTCTTCATAACTTATACATGTTCCTCCGACTATGAGATGATGCAACTCCTGAATACCGGAGGAACACCTTGTGTACTATCAAATGTCACAGCGTAACTGGGTGATTAAAAAGATGCTCTATAGGTGTCTCCTATGGTGTTTGTTAAGTTGGCATAGATCGAGATTAGGATTTGTCATTCTGTATCGGAGAGGTATCTCTGGGCCCTCTCGGTAATGCACATCACTATAAGCCTTGCAAGCAATGTGACTAATGAGTTATTTACGAGATGTTGCATTATGAAATGAGTAAAGAGACTTGCCGGTAATGAGATTGAACAAGGTATTGAGATACCGACGATTGAATCTTGGGCAAATAACATACTGATGACAAAGGGAACAACGTATGTTGTTATGCGGTTTGACCGATAAAGAACTTCGTAGAATATGTAGGAGCCAATATGAGCATCCAGGTTCCGCTATTGGTTATTGACCGGAGATGCGTCTCGGTCATGTCTACATAGTTCTCAAACCCGTAGGGTCCGCACGCTTAACATTCTGTGACGATTTGTATTATGAGTTATGTGATTTGATGACCTATGTTTGTTCGGAGTCCCGGATTATATCGGGGACATGACGAGGAGTCTCAAAATGGTTGACACGTAAAGATCGATATATTGGAAGGCTATATTCGAACATTGGAAAGGTTCTGAGTGATTAGGGTATTTTTCAGAGTACCAGAGAGTTACGGGAATTCATATTGGACCTTAATGGGACATATGGGAAAGGAGAAAAGGCCTCAAGGGTGGCTGCGCCCCTTCCCCATGGACTGGTCCGAATTGTACTAGGGATAGGGGGCACCCCCTTCCTTCCTTCTCCTTCTTCCTTCCCTTTTTCCTATTCCATGTAGGAGGTGGAATCCTACTAGGACTAGGGAGTCCTAGTAGGACTCCACACTTTGGGCGTGCCCTATGAGGGCCGGCCTCCTCCTCCCTCCATCCTTTATATACGTGGCCAGGGGGCACCCCATAGACACACAAGTTGATCATTGATCTCTTAGCCGTGTACGGTGCCCCCCTCCACCATAATCCACCTCGCTCATATCGTAGCCGTGCTTAGGCGAAGCCCTGTTCCAGTAGCATCATCATCACCGTCATCATGCCGTCGTGCTAACAAAGCTCTCCCTGGGCACTCTGCTGGATCGTGAGTTCGTGGGACGTCACCTAGCTGAACGTGTGCATATCGCGGAGGTGTCGTACTTTCAGTACTAGGATCGCTCGATCATGAAGACGTACGACTACATCAACCGCGTTGTCATAACGCTTCCGCTTACGGTCTACGAGGGTACGTAGACAGTACTCTCCCCTCTAGTTGCTATGCATCACCATGATCTTGCGTGTGCGTAGGAAAATTTTGAAATTACTGCATTCCCCAACAGGTCCTGACTGTCAGGCACTTCCTTGCGTGTGAATATGTAGCTGGTGGGTCCCAGCAGTCAGGGGGCGAATCGTTCTTTTTTTGCCCGGACGCACTTCCTTGCGTGCGAAGATGTAGCTAGTAGGTCCCAGCAGTCAGGGGGGAAATGTTTTTTTCGCGAAATACGGTTGCCCGTCTGGTGGGTCCCTACTGTCAGGTGGAGGAATCATTATTTTCCACGTAATAAGGAGGCACTTCCTTGCTGCGACCGTGGACCCAGCTGTCAGCCTCTCCATGTACAGTCCATGTCTGATGGAATCCTTTCCTTGACCACTGACCACACCGAGAGCACCAGGGCGGTCGACGATGGCGAGGCCTAGAAAGGGGACGACGCGGAGCCGGGGAAGATGCGAGAGTGGATGCCCACACATAGAGGAGTATGAGGGTTGACTGGTTCGGCTGCGGTGTTCGGCTGCCGTTGCCGCAGAATAACAGGGGGTGTGGGTGAGTAGAGGGATGGCCTGGCCAGCAGTGGGCGTAGTAGGGGGCGGTGAGGCCTCCGCGACATCACAGCCGTCCACGGGAGGCAGGAGCACGCGGCATGGCCGGTGCTGGTTTGGGCGGCTGGAGCAAGAACACCAGAGGTTGAAGAAGCACTATGGACGTTGTATGGACATCGTACGATCACTGGAGCTAGAATCGTTCATATTGACAAAGTTGACAAACACATCCATCCCCGTCAACTTAGTAGGCCCACAAGTCTGCCTCCCACGAAGGTGGGTCCCAGCTAGCAAGGGGAGTATTCATTTTTTCTGCATTATAAGGAGGCACTTACGGTGGGTCCGAGTTGACAGCGGGGGGAACATTTTTTCGTGAAATATGATGGACCGTCCGTGGGTCCCAGTAGTTAGGGGGGAAACATTTTTTTGCAAAATATGGTGGCCCGTCCGGTGGGTCCCTGCTGTCAGGTGGAGGAATCATTATTTTCCATGTAATAAGGAGGCACTTCCTTGCTACGGCCGTGGAACTAGCTGTCAGCCTCTGTGTCGGAGTAATGGGCTACGGGTAGCCTAACCCGAGCCCGTGAAACCTTCAAGACAACAAGACTGGCTGCACCCCTCGAGACGTCAAGATAGATCTCCGCCTTCTGGCGGCCGGTTGGCCGAGCAGCCGACTGGCCAAAGGAGGCCGAGTTCCAGAAGACGGCATCACGACAGGCCGACTCCTAGTGAGCGGCCTCCAGAGAGGCCGGCCCCTAGGAGTCGTCCCATGGCACCCTCAAAGTCTGCGCCCTCAACAAGGAGACAAGTCAGGGTATGGCTACAACATAGCCCATCCCCCCAAATCCAGGGCCGGGCGTGGCCACAGTGCCCCGTACAGGCGGAGATCTCCGCACGACGCAACACTGTTGCCTCTCCCCCCCAAACATCACTCCTGACATGCGGAGCACTGTTCCCACGATGGCGTATCGGTACGGCTTGCAGGTTGCGGGCCCTACCAGACAGTGAGAGCCCTAAAGACGGAGGAAGCCAGGGCACCCGGACCTAAGGGAAGCCGGCTTCCAGCAGGCGGCTTATCCCTCCCTCGGGCCCCGTGCGCCATCAACCAGATGGGGCGTGGTGTGGCTACAGTAATCGTCCACCAGGCGGCGGGACTGTATCCATGCTCCCCCGACCAAGCCTGTGTCATAAGCATCACGGCTATTGCGATCTGCAGCCGGTAAGACCCGTGAGCGGCGGGAGTGGCCTATCGGCTCCGTACCAGACCAGTCGGCGGGGCCCACCCGGCAGCGGGCCCTAGCAGCCGGCGGAGAAGCCGGCGGCCGGAGACACTAGCAGCTGGGTCCTACACCCGGCAGATTACCAATGTACCCCTGGGAGGGTTAGGCCTATATAAACCCCCCGAGGGCACCCATGCAAAGGGTTCCAACCTGTTAGAATTAGACCCACACCTAGAGGAGGAGAGGGCGTGCCTGCCTTCTTCGACCTCTAGCAAACAGCTCATGGAGCACCATTGTACCACTTCTACCTTAGTGACCATGCGGAGACCCCGTAGAGCAGGACTAGGGGTGTTATCATCTAGGAGAGCCCCGATCCTGGGTAAATTACGCCGACGTTCGCGTCTACGCCTCATCCCGCTTCCAAGCACCGGCGACGTTCTACTCGCTCCCACCATGATAAGCCATCCTTTGGCATATGTCGCACCCAACCCCCAACATTTGGCGACCACCGTGGGGCGAGGTGCCGCGTCTCCGGGAGACCTGCTCTGGACGGGAACCTTGTTCCTTCCTAGCGAGCGCAGCCAGCCCGGCACGCCAGACGATGTCTGCATTGACGCGTTGCGCGGCGCGGAGGTCGCCTGCGCGGCGAGCTACCTCACAGATCATGTTGGCGAGATTCACCTCTCCGACGAGCCCGTGTCTGATGCGGGCACCGATGGTCCTGAGAGCCGCCTCGTGAGCCTCCTCAATCAGCTCCACGTCGCCAGCGAGCCTGCTAGTGACTTGGAGTCGGTTGGCTCCACCGACCCGATGTTGGTCGACTCCGACACTGCGTCGCGCGAAGCGTTCCCATGCAACATGGTGGTCTACAATGAGCCTCTTCCTCGTGCGGACAGTGGTGGCAGCACCGTCACGGAGGTGCTCATCACCAGCAACGGCGAGCACTCTGGCGGAGGTGGCCAGGGCCCGTTGCAAACGGCAATGCAAGACCTGGCTGCGCCTATCCTGAAAGACGCCGACGCTGAAACGCTGGAAGCGCGCTGCGTCCAGCTCGTCGAGAGCACCAACCGGTTGGCCAGCATGAGACACCTTTCGGTGGCCTACCAGCGGGAAATTGACAATGCCATCAGCGGCACGCCACCTCCTGGTGGGCCTAGCCGCATTGGCTTGGTCCGGCAGCGTGGCGGGACCATCGCCAGCACATTCGGGACAGATCGTCCCGTCTATGCCACGCCTGCGAAGAACATACGAGCCGCCTAGGAGGCAGCACACGAGCTAGACAAGCTCGAGGGCGACGAGCGTCACCACATGACGGAGCGAGTTCATCAGCTCCTTGACGCGGCTGCTGAGGAGCAAGATGCCGGGTGCCGGACTGAAGCGCCCAACTGGCGAAACGATGATCCGCCTCCTCGACGAGACCAGGGCGCGACATCCCTGCCGGGTGCCGAGAGGGCACCCTCCTCAAGAACAAGCTTCTCTGCTATGATCCGGCGACCCTTGACAAACTACTAATCATAGCAGACAAGTACGCCAACGGCCGACTCAAGCTCCTCAAGCAAGAGATTCAAGTCAACGTATCGGGCAAGGTGGCCCCTCAAGCTCCTCGGACCCCGGCTGGTGACTCCAGTCGGTGACAGCAACCGAACGACAACAAGCGCAAGGCCATGCAGCCGGTTCCCACGAGCCGGCAGGTGGCGACAGTTGAAGGTCAGCAGCCAGAGGGGTCGCCTACTCCCAAGCGCCAGAAGGGCGGCAAGCCCAACTAGATGCCCGCTTTCTCGTATGAGCAGACTCTTGATGCACCTTGCAAGTTCCATAGCGGTGCGAAGCCGTCCAATCACACTACTCGGAAGTGCCACTGGCTCACTAGGATCGCCAAGGGCAACGGACTCCAGCCTCCTCCGCTAGCCGGCCCGCCGTCTCCTCCTCCTTAGCAGCCGGCGGCCCGGCCAGTCGGTGCCATACAAGATGATTGTCCCGAGGATCATGGGGCCTACGTTGTGCTCACCAGCGTGGCCGACGACAGGCGCGGCAGCAGCGGCTAGAAGTGAATGCAGTTGCATCAGAGACCCCCCCGAGTTCATGCATTGGTCGGAGAAGCCCATCAGCTGGAGCAGAGCTGACCACCCAGAGGTGATGCCAAACCCTAGCTCTTATGCCTTGGTGTTGGATGCCACGTTTGCCACAGAGAGGCGAGCTACTTGCTTCTCCCGAGTCCTGATAGATGGCGACGGCAGCATCAACATTCTGTTCAAAGCTACCATGGAGAAGTTGGGGATCAAGCAGAGACATCTTCAGCCCAGCCGGACTGTTTTTCATGGCATAGTTCCTGGCCTTTCCTGCTCGCCAATCGGCAAGACTCAGATAGATGTCCTCTTCAGGGACAAAAGTCATTTCCGCAGAGAGCTAGTCTGGTTTGAAGTGGTGGACCTTGAGAGCCCTTATCATGCATTACTTGGCCAGCCAGCCCTGGCCAAATTCATGGCAGTTCCCCACTATGCTTACCTAAAGATGAAGATGCCGAGCTCCAAGGGGATCCTGACCATAGCAGGAGACCACAAGAAGTCATCTGCCTGCGCTACAGAGAGCAGCCAGTTGGCCGAGGCCCTCCTGATCGCGGAGGAGTAGCGGCTCCTTGACCGGGTTGTGGCAATAGCAGGAAAGCAGCCGGAAATGTCACCCAACCCCAAGGAGTTGGAAGCAGAGGGCTTGTTCAAGCCGGCCAAAGAAACAAAGAAGATACCCTTGGAGCCGGAGCACCCGGAGAGGTACACTATCATAGGTGCAAACCTTGACAGTAAATATGAAGGCGAGCTCGTCGATTTCCTCCATGAGAATCGCGACATCTTCGCATGGTCCCTGCTACTTCTTGAGCACTGCGTTGGTTTTCCCCGAAGAGGAAGGGATGATGCAGCAAAGTAGCGTAAGTATTTCCCTCAGTTTTTGAGAACCAAGGTATCAATCCAGTAGGAGGCTACGCACGAGTCCCTCACACCTGCACCAAACAAATAAATCCTCGCAACCAACACTACAGGGCCACTTACGAGAGTGAGATCTGATAGATATGATAAGATAATATTTTTGGTATTTTTATGATAAATATGCAAAGTGAAATAAAGGCAAAGTAATAGCAAAGGAAATAACTAAGTAGTAGGAGATCAATATGATAAAGATAGACCCGGGGGCCATAGGTTTCACTAGTGGCTTCTCTCGAGAGCATAAGTATTCTACGGTGGGTGAACAAATTACTGTTGAGCAATTGACAGAATTGAGTATAGTTATGAGAATATCTAGGTATGATCATGTATATAGGCATCACGTCCGAGACAAGTAGACTGACTCCTGCCTGCATCTACTACTATTACTCCACTCGTCGACCGCTATCCAGCATGCATCTAGAGTATTAAGTTAAAAATAGAGTAACGCCTTAAGCAAGATGACATGATGTAGAGGGATAGACTCATGCAATATGAAGAAAACTCCATCTTGTTATCCTCGATGGCAACAATACAATACGTGCCTTGCTGCCCTTACTGTCACCGGGAAAGGACACTGCACGATTGAACCCAAAGCTAAGCACTTCTCCCATTGCAAGAAAGATCAATCTAGTAGGCCAAACCAAACTGATAATTCGAAGAGACTTGCAAAGATAACCATTCATACATAAAAGAACTCAGAGAAGATTCCAATATTATTCATAGATAGACTTGATCATAAACCCAAAATTCATCGGTCTCAACAAACACACCGCAAAAAGAACATTACATCGAATAGATCTCGACAAGAGAGGGGGAGAACATTGTATTGAGATCCAAAAAGAGAGAAGAAGCCATCTAGCTACTAACTATGGACCCGTAGGTCTGAGGTGAACTACTCACACTTCATCGGAGGGGCTATGGTGTTGATGTAGAAGCCCTCCGTGATCGATGCCCCCCCTCCGGCGGAGCTCCGAAACAGGCTCCAAGATGGGATCTCGTGGATACAGAAAGCTACGGCGGTGGAATTAGGGTTTTGGCTCCTGTTATGATCGTTTGGGGGTACGTGGATATATATTGGAGGAAGGAGTACGTTGGTGGAGCAACAAGGGGCCCACGAGGGTGGAGGGCATGCCTGGTGGGGGTGGGCGCGCGCCCCTACCTAGTGGCCTCCTCTTTTCTTTCTTGACGTAGGTTCCAAGTCTCTCGGGTCTTGTTCATTGAGAAAATCACGTTCCCGAAGGTCTCATTCTGTTTGGACTCTGTTTGATATTCCTTTTCTTCGAAACCCTAAAACAGGCAAAAAACAACAATTCTGGGTTGGGCCTCCGGTTAATAGGTTAGTCCCAAAAATAATATAAAAGTGGATAGTAAAGCCCAATAATGTCCAAAATAGTAGATAATATAGCTTGGAGCAATAAAAAATTATAGATACGTCGGAGGCGTATCAGTCCCCCAAGGAGATGCCGGGTGTTCCGACGGATTTTGTCAAGCACAAGCTACACGTCCGACCTGATGCCATGCCAGTCCGGCAGCCCTTGCGCCGCCTGTCAGAAGAGAAAAGAAGAGTTGTTGGAGAAGAGATAGCCCGGCTTCTGGCAGCCGGCTTCATCATGGAGGTGTTCTTTCCAGAGTGGTTAGCCAACCCAGTCCTAGTGCTGAAGAAGAACAAGCAGTGGCCCATGTGTATTGATTATACCAGCCTCAACAAAGCATGACCCAAAGGCCCATTCGCTCTGCCAAGAATCGACCAAGTGATTGACTCTACAACCGGATGCGAGTGGTTGAGTTTTTTGGATGCATACACCGGGTATCACCAGATCAAGTTGAACCCAGCTGACAGGCTGAAGACCGCCTTCATCACGCCATTCGGAGCCTTCTGTTACTTGACCATGATATTCAGATTGAGAAATGCTGGCGCCACATTTCAATGATGCATGCAGAAGTGTCTCCTCAAGCAACTCAGCAGAAACGCTCATGTCTATGTGGACGATGTGGTGGTGAAGACAGAGAAGCATGGGACGCTGCTGGAAGAACTCAAGGAGACCTTTGAGAATCTGTGCTGATTTCAGATCAAGCTCAACCCAGAGAAATGGGTCTTTGGAGTACCAGCCGGCCAGCTTCTTGGTTTCTTGGTCTCAGAACGGGGCATAGAGTGTAATCCTGTGAAGATCAAGGCCATCGAGAGGATGGAGGTGTGTCACATCCCTAGCTTCTGGTGCTGCCTGGTGTTTGCATCATGGTTAATTTTGAAACTTGAACTGAGGGAAATTGGAAGCCTCAAAACCCTAAATAAAAGAAGGGCAAAAACCCTAAAAATCTCATTCATTGTTCCAAAATGCTCTTCTTAAATGTTTGATAATTTTTGGCAAGGGTTCTGGTCCCAACCAAAATATTGAACATTTTTAAGGATTTATTTTTGGGACTTTGAATTTAATTCATTAGCTATTTGAATTTGAATTATATTCATATAATTAGAATATAATTTCAAATATCCCTGAATTATTCTATGAGCTTTTGGAAAAGTCCATCTAGCAAAATAAAAATATTCAGAGGAGCTTTGGCATTGTTGGAATTATTTTTTTTAATTCAAAACAGTGGCAAAAGAATTAAATAAAAGAAAACAGAACAGGAATATAAAAAACAGGAGAGAGAGGAAGCCTACCTGTGCCACTTACCCGCAGCCCACCTAGCGCCCCACCTGGCCCAGCGATGCGGCTGAGGCCCAGCCCACCTCCTCCTCTCTGTCGTCTTCCTCCCCCTCGCCCCGAAGCTGCTCGGTGGCGAGCGCCGACGCCGCCCCGGCCACCTCCTGCTTCCCTGGCCACCTCCTGCTTCCTCCCCGAGCCCTCTAGCGACACCACGGAGTCGTCCCCGACCGCTATCCCTCTCTCTGCTCGCTCTGGCTCTCTCCCTCTCTCGATTTGGAGCACCACCGAGAGCCACCGGAGGGCGCCGCCGTCGCATCCATAGCCACCGGCCACCCCTCGCCCTTCCGATGAGCTCAGGAGCTCCGTCCCAACCCCATGGAGCTGCACACCGACGCACGCGACCAGAGGAGGCCCCAGTCGACCGGAGCATCGTCGTCTTCATCCCCGGTGCCCGGAGATTGCCGCCGTAAATTCGCCGTCGCAGAAGCTTCCCCGAGCTCGCCGACCCCTCCGTCCAGTCCACTGTGAGCCCCTCTTCCTCTTCCCCCTTCCCTCAAGCTCGCGCTCATCCCCTAGCCTCTTCCTCCACCGCGGCCGAGAGTTTCTCGCCGCCGGCCATGGTGTGGCCGTGGCCACAGCCACCGCAGCTTGTTTCCGAGCCCACTGTCGTGCTCACCGCGATCTCAGGAGTCCGTAGCACGCCCCAGCTCCCCCTGCCGTGCTCCCTAACCCCGACCCCGAGCTCGCCCGAGCTCCGGCCGCCGCCGAGGTCGACGCCGTGCTCAACTCCGGCCTCCTCCGCTCCAGCCGCCTCCACCACTGGAAGCGCCACTCCGCCAGCTCCCCGTAGATGATCGCCGCGCCCCAAACCCTGGTCTGTAGCCCAATCCCGATGCGTACGCCGCCGCGATCTGAGGTCGCCGGCGGTTAAACGCCGGCAGCTGACGTGGCGATATCATTAAACGCTAATGACGCCCTAACCAACCCCCTAGGCCACTGACTGTGGGCCCCACTCCTGGTCAAACCCCAGCCAGCGCTGGGTTTGACCGGGATTAGCTCCTGTGTCACTGACGTGTGGCCACCACACGTCAGGTTCGACCTGGGGCGCCCAGTTGACCCTGCTGATGTCACCGTGATGTGGTGCTGACGCCATAATTCATTTCTGGATTTATATTATTCAGGAAATTCCAGAAAATTATAAAAACTTCTAAAAATCATAGAAATTCAACCGTAACTCCAAATGAGATAAATTATATATGAAAAATTATCAGAAAAATTCAAGGAATCCATCTGTACCATTTTCATGCATGTTAGAACAACTTATAGCTGCTGTTTAGCACAAATCAATTAAATGGCATTTGAATAATCACATATGGAGTTTAAATTTGAATCTTGTATTCAAACCAACTTCATTTAATCTGTTGCTAGTTGCATTAGCTCAAAACACATTCATTTTGCCATGTCATGATCATGCATCATATTGTGCATTGCATTGATTGTGTTCCCTTCTATGTTGCCGGTATTTGTCCCCTCTCGATAGACGTGATACCGATGATGTGATCGTTGACACTGATGAAGACTCAATGTTATCTTCAGAAGTGCCAGGCAAGCAAAACCCCCTTGTTCATTCCGATACAATCCTACGGTGTGTGAACCCCTTTATCCTATGGTGTGTGAACCCCTTAATGCATTAGGACAACACCGATTCATCTGTTACTTGCTGGGGTAGCTGAACCCCTTTATCCTTTGCATGACTTGTCATTGCCACAGTAAATAGATGAAACCCACTAGCATGAGTAGGAGTTGTTTGAGCCCTGTTGTGCCTACTCATTCATGCTTGTTTGTCATGCCTGCTACTGCTTAGAGTCGAGTCAGGTCTGATTCATCCGGGATGAATCAGAGGTGTGTGAACATGTCCTATGGTGTGTGAGCTAAGCGTGTGAACACGATTTGGTAAAGGTAGCGGTGAGAGGCCATGTAGGAGTACATGGTGGGTTGTCTCATTGCAGCCGTCCTCAGGAACTGAGTTCTGTGTTTGTGATCCATGATTCAGCTACTACCACGCATTGGGCCCGAAACCAATGGACCCTCTCGGCTTCTTAATCACCCTTGTCCTCTGTCCAGGAGTTGCAAGTAGTTTCTGGTGTTTGTAGTATGCTGGAGGCCGTGGGCAGCGCTGACCATAGGGGTGGGCTGTGATGTGGTAGGCACGTGGCCGGGTAAACCGGGCGCCCGTTTGGTGTCACGGAACCCTGTTCACATCGTTTGGGGCTGTGAGCGAAACTCCGACCGGATCTCCTCATGGATGGAACCCGAATAGGCGATAAACCTGGACTAGAGACTTGAGTGTTTAGGCAGGCCGTGGCCGACACCCACGTTGGGCTTCCGCTTGAAGGTTGCCGAGTACATGTCGTGTAAACGGCGGTAAGTGGTGAGAGCGTGTGTGAAGAAGTACACCCCTGCAGGGTTAACATCATCTATTCGAATAGCCGTGTCCGCGGAAAGGGACTTCTGGGTTGCTTATATCAGTTCATAGACAAGTGAAAGTGGATACTCTAAAATACGCAAGATAAGCGTGAGTGCTATGGATGGCGTTCTCGTGGGGAGACGGGAGCGGATCCATAGTGGTGTATTGATATGGTGAATATGTGGACTCGTGTGCGCCACCTCAAAAGAGTTACTTGCAGTCGTAGTTCAGGTTAGCCACCGAGTCAAAGCTGGCTTGCTGCAGTTAAACCCCACCATCCCTTTGTTGATAATGATGCATTTGTAGATAGTTCTGATGTAAGTCTTGTTGGGTACATTTGTACTCACGTTTGCCTATTTTATGTTTTTGCAGAGAGACTTCGGTCTCGCTAGTAGTATCGCGTGGACTTCGACGTTTAGCTTGTTACCTCAGCTACGATCTTGTGCCTTGGCAGGATCTGATAGATAGTCAGGCTTCTCAGCCTTTTTCATTTATAGATGTCTGTACTCAGACATGATAGCTTCCACTTGTGCTTTGACTTGTATTCTCTGAATGTTGGGTCGTGAGACCCCTGTTTGTAATATCTCGCTCCTTGGAGCCTATTGATAAATACCTGAGTTATAGAGTCATGTTGTGATGCCATGTTGTATTTGCACATATCGAGCATATTGTGTGTATGTTATTGAAATGCTTGGTATGTGTGGGATCTGACCATCTAGTTGTTTATCCTTAGTAGCCTCTCTTACCGGGACATGTCTCCTAGTGTTTCACTGAGCCATGGTAGCTTGCTACTGCTCCGGAACACTTAGGCTGGCCGGCATGTGTCCTTCTTCGTTCCTGTGTCTGTCCCTTCGGGGAAATGTCACGCGATGAATACCGGAGTCCTGTTAGCCCGCTACAGCCCGGTTTACCGGAGTCCTGCTAGCCCAGTGCTACAGCCTGGATTCACTCGCTGATGACCGACACGCTCGATGCTGGGTCATGGATGCCTGTCCCTGTAAGTTTGTGCCACTTTGGGTTTACGACTAGCCATGTCAGCCCGATCTCCTTGTCATATGGATGCTAGCGACACTATCATATACGTGTGCCAAAAGGCGCAAACGGTCCCGGGCAAAGGTAAGGCGACACCCGTGGAAATACGGTGCGTGAGGCCGCAAAGTGATATGAGGTGTTACATGCTAGATCGATGTGGCATTGAGTCGGGGTCCTGACAGCGTTGGTATCAGAGCTTGACTGCCTGTAGGATTACCAAGCCAAACTGGTCGAAGTTGAGTCTAGAAATTCTTTAGTTATATAAGGGAATTGATTGTGGGATGGAACGTAAGGCTCTTTTTACTCCTTATACCTCATGGCCTTCCGATCTGAGTCATCATCTTCTCCTCTACGGGGATTAAGAACTAGGCTTTCTCTTCTTTCTATTAGGATCATGTGTTACTAATCAGTGGACTTATAAGATTGTTGGATTTAAGTCTCAGTTCAGTTCCTACTACTTCCGTATGTTAATTGTTGATCTCGGAACCTTGGTATTGTGCTTCTGAGTGGCTATGCCACCATTTTTGTGAATGTCTCAAGTCTTTTCTGAGCATTTACAGCCGTTATGCTGTCCGAGTCATCCCAGGTTTCTAAATAATTTGAAGCAATTTGAAAATTCCTTCCTCCCGCTTCGATGTTCCTTTGGGCCAGATTAACCACACTAATCGGTGTGTTGAGGTAATTATTGCCTCGACATATATGTTGGAATTATTACTATGACCCTAAGTGCTTAAGGGATCATCTAGTGGTCTAGTCATGATCTGTGTTCCCAGTGTGATGATTCTGGCCATTATTTTGAAAGCATCCCGTGATGTTATTAGTTAGTAGGTATTCTACCCCTAGGTTCTGAACCCGAGATTCACTCTACCTACTTCATGTTGATAGTAATTGCTAGTGCCTTTAGGATATTAGTAACCTTTGCGATAGTCCTTGAAGTCCGTGGTATCTTCTTCTTCCAAATACCATGAACTACTTATGGCAGAAGTTCCTCGTTGAACTGAAATATCACAACAGGATTATTTTTGATGAGTTCTCCATTACATATTGTGGCTCTGCCAGTTCTACCTTTCTGCATGGGTTATCCGGAAGAAACATGTTGAACTTGGTTCAACATGCTAAACCATGCATCCACAACTCAGAAAATCGTATGTTCCTTTGAGTTGTCCCTCTTTAGTTGTCTTCTGACCCTCGTTTATCAATTGATAGTCAAGAGTATGCGTGCAATCGTTCATCGATACCTATTACTCTTGTGGTCCGTCAAGCCATTCTATTCCGGAATGACTAGGAGAAACAAACTCCAGTACCTCATCCATATCTAGGATTGGGTCAAAACAATTGTACTCCGCAGATCAAAATGACAGTCCAGCTTTTGCTCTGTTCTACCTTGGAGTATTACCATCTTTATATCAAGAATGTCATGGGAATTGCACACCATCCTATGAACTCTTGACACAGTGATACTTCTCGCCATCATTGTTCATTCCTCGGTTCCTGTGTTATCGTAACCGGAATGCCGACAAGTGAATCGTGGTGTGTGAAATAAATACTGCTAGCAACTCTGTTGTATGGTAGTTAAAGGACAATAATTTCATTCTTAGCATGTTGGTTTTTGAATCATCCTTCTAAGACTGATCGTGCTAGCTAGTCCTTATTTCGGTGCACCCTTCGATTGATGAGTTAGGATCTTGTCAAGTCCTCACTCATTTGATCATATCGTCTTGCCCTCCAAAGCGAGATTGTTCTCGAGCTTAGTAACATACCGGTGGTTCGTGATTTTCCGAATATCTTCTCGGAAGTATTACCAGGTTGTCCCCTGACTGTTATGTTGAGCTCGTGATCAAGTTGGTTTCTTGTGAACCACCCTTCTCCAAGAATCTGTGTTGGATATCCCTGAGCTAGTTGGTTAAGCTAGATAACAACTTGGAGAATTGGAAGATAAAAGCTTGCCTAACTTAGTTCGTTCCAAAGGAATATTCTTGTGTAGTGTGTGTTGAAGAAAGATGATATCTTCATCGATTGGTCCCTGTGATCAGTTGCTGGACCTATTGTCTTATCAATCCTTTGATTTGAGTGTGGGCTATCGTCAAATCAAATCAGTACCAACGATGCTCGTAATATTGTCTTATTCGTGGTTGATTCCTCGAGCATACACCATTACATCTTTGGTCTGACCAATGCTATCACCGTGTTCACTTAACTATGGAATTCCTTTTAAAAGGAAACCCGGATGAATTGTTGTTGAGCCCATTGACAACATCCTTATCTCCTCCATGATTTTGTTGAACATTAAGCTAGTGTTGGAAACTTTTGAAAGCATTTGTTCATGCGAGTTCATGAAGCATATGTTCGGATGTAAGAAGTGACTTCCTCCAGTTCATGTGCATTTGATGCAAGTTGCCGCCATGGATTCGAGAAAGTCAATGTTGTTTCCTTGGGAATCATCCCAAATCAGTCATGCACACGTGCGAAGAATTCTGTGGTTTGAAGACTTGCAACCTTCAATCTATATGTATCCCTAGCACACCAAGCCACTGATTGATTTGTTCAAGGAGAAGGAGTTCCTTCATAAGAGTTAATCCGGACTTATGTAAGGACTTCGATACCCTCGTTGATGATTCCCCCTCCTGAACTCGGTAGTGTTTTATTATAAGACTACTTTGTGGTCATGCTTGTCTTGGACAACGTGTTCACATGTTCGTAGCAGAACCAGCTCATGTTTTGGAGCTTGCTATCGTAGTTCATTCCCCGAGAATCTCGCAACGTCATCTCGTCGATTCGTGTTGCAAACTTCCGTTTTTCTTCCTGGACTCGATGAGTCTGGAATATCCTGACACTAACCAGATCTGAATCTCAGGCAGATGTGATGGTTGGAACATTTCCCAAGAATTATAATATTGGTCTCTCAATAACCGGCAAGGTGGATGTCGTGGCCAACACACCCATCCGGTAGACCTATTATTATAGTATCTTGTTTGAGGAAGTTGGCCACCTCCCCATAGGGATTTCGTAGGATTACTCCCTAGTTGCCCCTATGGATTTCTGTGTTCCGAAGTCCGACCTTTTTACTTGATGTTCTAGATATCAAACCATATCTATGAATGGGTTACACTAGCACATCAAGGAGAACATTAGAAGCGGAGTGCTAAATGTCTCTCGGTCGATCATCCAGATTTTATTTCCTTGGCCCCGCCAAGGGTGAAATCTGAGAAGGTGTTATCTTCCTTTGCATCTGCATCCTCCATCACCATTCATCATGGTAGTAAGTTGTGTTACCGGACCCTTGACACGGATGTTGGTAAAACCTTGATGATTATGGAATTGCTCAAGTTCTTGAGAGCACGCACAAGCGTTAGGTGTTACCGTCGACACTAACTAGGGTTGCTCCCAACTTCCTCGGTTATGCTATAACCTCTCAAACAGTGGATCCACTCTCTATTGTTGGGTTCTTCCCCAGTTACCAGAATCATTCCCATCATTTGCATTTTGTTCCCAGCTTGCACCACCAATGTGCCATTCTACCATGGGTCTCTTCCATTTCCGGTGATAAGCAAATTCATCCATTACGTTGTCTTCAACAAGGTAATCCACATCATCCAAGTCCGAGTATGCCATTCTACCGACCCCCTCCAAACGATCGCTTGAGAATTGCCTTAGGCTGGTATAAAGGTTTTCAATGATCTCTGAATCAAAGGTAATTTTTTTTGCCACTTAAGGGGATATATCTTCGAGTCACCTTTCCTAAGGTGCATCGTTATGGTATCATGGAAACTCAACTCCTCGCTACGTTGACAACCGTTCACCACCCTCTTAGGTGTGGAATCGTTGTCTACCTAGTGAACCTTCGTCATCTGTTCCACTCCATTCCTCTAGAGGTGTGCTTCGTCTCTCAGCTCGAGAGATGTTACTATGTCTCATTCCGAGAGTTAATCCTGAGTTGTTCGACCTTCGAGAAGATTGATCCTTCTAGAGTTCCCTTCTTCTCTCGTTGTCATGTTGGTTGGAGTTCTCGGAACAAGACATCAAGATAATGATGGTGAGCGAACCAACGTTCAGTTGGAGTGCAACCTGGATCATGAAGATTACACTAGTTTGCGTTTCCCCTTCATCCTACCCTACGCTTGAATCTCGAGACGAGATTCTTGTTTAGTGGGGGTGAGTTGTCACATCCCTAGCTTCTGGTGCTGCCTGGTGTTTGCATCATGGTTAATTTTGAAACTTGAACTAAGGGAAATTGGAAGCCTCAAAACCCTAAATAAAAGAAGGGCAAAAACCCTAAAAATCTCATTCATTGTTCCAAAATGCTCTTCTTAAATGTTTGATAATTTTTGGCAAGGGTTCTGGTCCCAACCAAAATATTGAACATTTTTAAGGATTTATTTTTGGGACTTTGAATTTAATTCATTAGCTATTTGAATTTGAATTATATTCATATAATTAGAATATAATTTCAAATATCCCTGAATTATTCTATGAGCTTTTGGAAAAGTCCATCTAGCAAAATAAAAATATTCAGAGGAGCTTTGGCATTGTTTGAATTATTTTTTTTAATTCAAAACAGTGGCAAAAGAATTAAATAAAAGAAAACAGAACAGGAATATAAAAAAACAGGAGAGAGAGGAAGCCTACCTGGGCCACTTACCCGCAGCCCACCTAGCGCCCCACCTGGCCCAGCGATGCGGCTGAGGCCCAGCCCACCTCCTCCTCTCTGTCGTCTTCCTCCCCCTCGCCCCGAAGCTGCTCGGTGGCGAGCGCCGACGCCGCCCCGGCCACCTCCTGCTTCCCTGGCCACCTCCTGCTTCCTCCCCGAGCCCTCTAGCGACGCCACGGAGTCGTCCCCGACCGCTATCCCTCTCTCTGCTCGCTCTGGCTCTCTCCCTCTCTCGATTTGGAGCACCACCGAGAGCCACCGGAGGGCGCCGCCGTCGCATCCATAGTCACCGGCCACCCCTCGCCCTTCCGATGAGCTCAGGAGCTCCGTCCCGACCCCATGGAGCTGCACACCGACGCACGCGACTAGAGGAGGCCCCAGTCGACCGGAGCATCGTCGTCTTCATCCCCGGTGCCCGGGGATCGCCGCCGTAAATTCGCCGTCGCAGAAGCTTCCCCGAGGTCGCCGACCCCTCCGTCCAGTCCACTGTGAGCCCCTCTTCCTCTTCCCCCTTCCCTCAAGCTCGCGCTCATCCCCTAGCCTCTTCCTCCACCGCGGCCGAGAGTTTCTCGCCGCCGGCCATGGCGTGGCCGTGGCCACAGCCACCGCAGCTCGTTTCCGAGCCCACTGTCGTGCTCACCGCGATCTCAGGAGTCCGTAGCACGCCCCAGCTCCCCCTGCCGTGCTCCCTAACCCCGACCCCGAGCTCGCCCGAGCTCCGGCCGCCGCCGAGGTCGACGCCGTGCTCAACTCCGGCCACCTCCGCTCCAGCCGCCTCCACCACTGGAAGCGCCACTCCGCCAGCTCCCCGTAGATGCTCCCCGCGCCCCAAACCCTGATCTGTTGCGCAATCCCGATGCGGACGCCGCCGCGATCTGAGGTCGCCGGCGGTTAAACGCCGGCAGCTGACGTGGCGATGTCATTAAACGCTAACGACGCCCTAACCAACCCCCTAGGCCACTGACTGTGGGCCCCACCCCTGGTCAAACCCCAGCCAGCGCTGGGTTTGACCGGAATTAGCTCCTGTATCACTGACGTGTGGCCCCCACACGTCAGGTTTGACCTGGGCGCCCAGTTGACCCTGCTGACGTCACCGTGATGTGGTGCTGACGCCATAATTCATTTCTGGATTTATATTATTCAGGAAATTCCAGAAAATTATAAAAACTTCTAAAAATCATAGAAATTCAACCGTAACTCCAAATGAGATAAATTATATATGAAAAATTATCAGAAAAATTCAAGGAATCCATCTGTACCATTTTCATGCATGTTAGAACAACTTATAGCTGCTGTTTAGCACAAATCAATTAAATGGCATTTGAATAATCACATATGGAGTTTAAATTTGAATCTTGTATTCAAACCAACTTCATTTAATCTGTTGCTAGTTGCATTAGCTCAAAACACATTCATTTTGCCATGTCATGATCATGCATCATATTGTGCATTGCATTGATTGTGTTCCCTTCTATGTTGCCGGTATTTGTCCCCTCTCGATAGACGTGATACCGATGATGTGATCGTTGACACTGATGAAGACTCAATGTTATCTTCAGAAGTGCGAGGCAAGAAAAACCCCCCTGTTCATTCTGATACAATCCTACTCTCTCGCTCCTGCTCTCTTTTAATGCATTAGGACAACACCGATTCATCTGTTACTTGCTGCGGTAGCTGAACCCCTTTATCCTTTGCATGACCTGTCATTGCCACAGTAAATAGATGAAACCCACTAGCATGAGTAGGAGTTGTTTGAGCCCTGTTGTGCCTACTCATTCATGCTTGTTTGTCATGCCTGCTACTGCTTAGAGTCGAGTCAGGTCTGATTCATCCGGGATGAATCAGAGGTGTGTGAACATGTCCTACGGTGTGTGAGCTAAGCATGTGAACACGATTTGGTAAAGGTAGCGGTGAGAGGCCATGTAGGAGTACATGGTGGGTTGTCTCATTGCAACCGTCCTCAGGAACTGAGTTCTGTGTTTGTGATCCATGACTCAGCTACTACCATGCATTGGGCCCGAAACCAATGGACCCTCTCGGCTTCTTAATCACCCTTGTCCTCTGTCCAGGAGTTGCAAGTAGTTTCTGGTGTTTGTAGTATGCTGGAGGCCGTGGGCAGCGCTGACCGTAGGGGTGGGCTGTGATGCGGTAGGCACGTGGCCGGGTAAACCGGGCGCCCGTTTGGTGTCACGGAACCCTGTTCACATCGTTTGGGGCTGTGAGCGAAACTCCGGCCGGATCTCCTCATGGATGGAACCCGAATAGGCGATAAACCTGGACTAGAGACTTGAGTGTTTAGGCAGGCCGTGGCCGACACCCACGTTGGGCTTCCGCTTGAAGGTTGCCGAGTACATGTCGTGTAAACGGCGGTAAGTGGTGAGAGCGTGTGTGAAGAAGTACAACCCTGCAGGGTTAACATCATCTATTCGAATAGCCGTGTCCGCGGAAAGGGACTTCTGGGTTGCTTATATCAGTTCATAGACAAGTGAAAGTGGATACTCTAAAATACGCAAGATAAGCGTGAGTGCTATGGATGGCGTTCTCGTGGGGAGACGGGAGCGGATCCATAGTGGTGTATTGATATGGTGAATATGTGGACTCGTGTGCGCCACCTCAAAAGAGTTACTTGCAGTCGTAGTTCAGGTTAGCCACCGAGTCAAAGCTAGCTTGCTGCAGTTAAACCCCACCATCCCTTTGTTGATAATGATGCATTTGTAGATAGTTCTGATGTAAGTCTTGTTGGGTACATTTGTACTCACGTTTGCCTATTTTATGTTTTTGCAGAGAGACTTCGGTCTCGCTAGTAGTATCGCGTGGACTTCGACGTTTAGCTTGTTACCTCAGCTACGATCTTGTGCCTCGGCAGGATCTGATAGATAGTCAGGCTTCTCAGCCTTTTTCATTTATAGATGTCTGTACTCAGACATGATAGCTTCCGCTTGTGCTTTGACTTGTATGCTTTGAATGTTGGGTCGTGAGACCCCTGTTTGTAATATCTCGCTCCTCGGAGCCTATTGATAAATACCTGAGTTATAGAGTCATGTTGTGATGCCATGTTGTATTTGCACATATCGAGCATATTGTGTGTATGTTATTGAAATGCTTGGTATGTGTGGGATCTGACCATCTAGTTGTTTATCCTTAGTAGCCTCTCTTACCGGGAAATGTCTCCTAGTGTTTCACTGAGCCATGGTAGCTTGCTACTGCTCCGGAACACTTAGGCTGGCCGGCATGTGTCCTTCTTCGTTCCCGTGTCTGTCGCTTCGGGGAAATGTCACGCGATGAATACCGGAGTCCTGTTAGCCCGCTACAGCCCGGTTCACCGGAGTCCTGCTAGCCCAGTGCTACAGCCTGGATTCACTCGCTGATGACCGACACGCTCGATGCTGGGTCATGGATGCCTGTCCCTGTAAGTCTGTGCCACTTTGGGTTTACGACTAGCCATGTCAGCCCGGGCTCCTTGTCATATGGATTCTAGTGACACTATCATATACGTGTGCCAGAAGGCGCAAACGGTCCCGGGCAAAGGTAAGGCGACACCCGTGGAAATACCGTGCGTGAGGCCGCAAAGTGATATGAGGTGTTACATGCTAGATCGATGTGGCATTGAGTCGGGGTCCTGACAAGGTGCCCACCCGACTACTGGACGTGCAAAAATTCACTGGCTGCATGGCATCCATCAACCGTTTCATCAGTCGGCTGGGTGAGAAGGCTCTTCCCCTGTATCAGCTCATGAAGAAGACCACTTTTTCAAGCGGAACGACAAGGCGGATGAAGCTTTTCTCCAGCTGAAGAAAATGTTGACCACTCCGCCTGTCCTAGCGGCCCCGACTCCTAAGGAGCCCATGCTCCTCTACATGGCCGCTACTAGCCTGGTGGTCAGCATAGTCATAGTGGTGGAACACAAGGAAGAAGGCAAAGCCCTACCAGTCCAACGGCCAGTGTATTACCTGAGCGAAGTACTATCCGCTTCCAAGCAGAACTATCCCCACTACCAGCAGATGTGTTATGGCATGCACTTTGCTGCCAAAAGGCTTAAGCCATACTTCCAAGAGCACCCAATCACTAAGGTCTACATAGCTCCGCTTGCCGAGATAATTGGAATCCGAGATGCCTCGGGCCGAGTGGACAAATGGGCCATAGATTTGACCCCCGAAACCATCTACTACCAACCTCGCACCGCCATCAAGTCAAAAGCACTGGCTGAATTCCTCGTCGACTGGGCTGAGACCTAGTACCTGCTGCCAGCGCCAGATTCCACCCATTGGCGGATGCATTTTTATGGTTCAAAAATGCGCACCGGTTTACGAGTCGGCATCGTCCTCACCTCTCCCAAAGGCGACAAGCTCAGATATGTGCTGCAAATTCACTTCGCCGCTTCCAACAACGTAGTTGAATACGAAGCGCTCATACACGGGCTCCGGCATGCCAAGGAACTCGGCATTCGTCGGATCCTGTACTATGGAGACTCCGACTTGGTGGTCCAGCAGTCATCGGGCGACTGGGACGCCAAGGATGCAAATATGGCCAGCTACCGCTTCCTCATACAGCAACTCAGTGGATACTTCGAAGGGTGCGATTTCCTCCACGTGCCAAGAAATGACAATGAGCAGGCTGACACCTTGGCATGAATTGGCTCCACCCGGCAAGCAATACCAGCCGATGTCGCCCTGCAATGCCTCCTCGAGCCATATGTTAAACCATTGCCAGAGTCAGATTCCATCTTTGTGTCGGCTCCTCCTGAAGTAGTCGGATCCGACTTAAGAGCCCCAACAGCCGGCACAGGAACTTTGGCAGGTAGCCCAGGGACTGCAGCAGCTGCACCTGGCCCTGGGACCTCAGAGCCTGACCCGAGGACTGCAACAGTCGGCCCGGGGACTTCATCAATTCAGCAAGCAGCGACCGACTCCAACCCACCGCCTCCCAGCCCAACCGCCCTCGTGCATGTAGCAGTCCTGGCAATCGAAGAAATTGCAGCACCTTCATGGGCCCACCCCATCCTCAACTTCCTAGTGAACAAAAAACTGCCGACTGATGATATCTCGGCCCGGTAGGTGCAACATCGGGCAACAACGTACAGAATCATCAACAGAGAACTTGTGAGGCGCAGCGTCACTTGTGTTTACCAGCCCTGCGTGGAGCCAGAGCAAGGCCAAGCAATCCTCAAAGATATCCATCAAGGCGAGTGTGGTCACCATGCGGCTTCAAGAGCACTTGTTGCCAAAGCTTTTCGCCATGGTTTTTTCTGGCCGACTGCTCTAGAAGACGCCAAAGACTTGGTCCAGAAGTGCAAAGGGTGCCAGAAGTTCCACTCCAAGCCTCATCAGCCGACTTCTGCACACAAGACTATCCCCATTGCCTGGCCCTTTGCTATCTAGGGCCTGGACATGGTGGGACCATTCAAAACAGCATGAGGTGGCATGACGCATCTGCTTGTTCTGGTGGACAAGTTCACCAAGTGGATAGAAGCAAAACCAATCAAGAAATTGAATGGTCCGACTGATGTGACTTTCATCTCCGACATCACCATCCGGTATGGCATACCACACAACATCATCACCGACAATGGCATGAACATCGCCAAAGGCGCCTTGGCCCATTTCTGCATGACGCAGGGCATCCGACTGGACTTAGCGTCTGTAGCCCATCCGCAGTCAAACGGCCAAGTGGAGTGAGCAAACGGTCTTATTTTGTCCGACATCAAGCCCCGACTGGTCGAGCCTCTAGAGTGTTTGGCCGGCTGCTGGCTCGACGAGCTGTCGGCCGTCCTCTGGAGTCTGCACACAACCCCGAACAAATCAACCGGCTTCACTCCTCTCTTCCTCGTCTACAGTGCCGAAGCCGTCATCCCGACGGACATAGAATTCGACTCCCCTCGAGTCACCATGTACACCGAAGAGGAGGCAGAAGAAGCATGCCATGACGGCGTCGATCTGCTGGAAGAGGGCCGACTATTGGCACTCAGTTGGTCCACCATCTACCAGCAGAATCTGCACCGATACTACAACCGAAAGGTCAAGCCAAGATCCTTCCAAGAAGGAGACCTTGTGCTCTGGCTAATCCAACGAACAGACGGCCAGCACAAGCTCGGCACCTTGGGAAGGCCCCTTCATCATCAGCAAGGTGTTGGGCAACGACTCCTACTACCTCATCGACGCTCAGAAGCCTCGAGCACTGATACGTCTCTAACATACCTATATTTTTTGATTGCTCCATGCTATATTATCTACTGTTTTGGACATTATTTGGCTTTATTATACACTTTTATATCATTTTTGGGACTAACCTATTAACTGCAGGACCAGCCCAGAATTGCTATTTTTTCCTATTTTAGGGTTTCGAGGAAAAGGAATATCAAACGGAGTCCAAATGGAATGAAACCTTCGGGAACGTGATTTTTGGAACGAACAAGATCCAGGAGACTTGGACCCTATGTCAAGCAACCAACAGGGAGGCCACGAGGTAGGGGGCGCGCCAACCCCCCAGGAGCGCCCTCCACCCTCGTGGGCCCCCTGTTGCTCCACTGACGTACTTCTTCCTCCTATATATACCTACGTACCCCAAACGATCAGAAACGGAACCAAAACCCTAATTCCACCACCATAACATTCTGTATCCACGAGATCCCATCTTGGGGCCTGTTTTGGAGATCTGCGGAGGGGGCATCGATTACGGAGGGCTTCTACGTCAACACTATAGCCTCTCTGATGAATTGTGACTAGTTTACCTCAGACATACGGGTCCATAGTTATTAGCTAGATGGATTCTTCTCTCTTTTTGGATCTCAATACAAAGTTCTCCCCCTCTCTTGTGGAGATCAATTCGATGTAATCTTCTTTTGCGGTGTGTTTGTTGAGATCGATGAATTGTGGGTTTACGATCAAGTTTATCTATGAACAATATTTGAATCTTCTCTGAATTCTTTTATGCATGATTGGTTATATTTGCAAGTCTCTTCGAATTATCAGTTTGGTTTGGCTTACTAAATTCATCTTTCTTGCAATGGGAGAAGTGCTTAGCTTTGGGTTCAATCTTGCAGTGCCCTTTCCTAGTGACAGTTGGGGCAGCAAGGCACGTATTGTATTGTTGCCATCGAGGATAACAAGACGGGGTTTTCATTATATTGCAAGAGTTTATCCCTCTACATCATGTCATCTTGCTTAAGCGTTACTCTATTCTTATGAACTTAATACTCTAGATGCATGCTGGATAGCAGTCAATGTGTGGAGTAATAGTAGTAGATGCAGGCAGGAGTCGGTCTACTTGTCTCGGACGTGATGCCTATATACATGATCATACCTAGATATTCTCATAACTATGCTCAATTCTGTCAATTCTTCAACAGTAATTTGTTCACCCACCGTAAAATACCTATGCTCTTGAGAGAAGCCATTAGTGAAACCTATGGTCCCCGGGTCTGTCATCATATTGATCTTCAAACATTTAGTTATTTTCATTGCCTTTTATTTTACATTGCATCTTTATCATAAAAATACCAAAAATATTATCTTATCATATCTATCATATCTCACTCTCGTAAGTGACCATGTAGGGGTTGACAACCCCTTATCGCGTTGGTTGCGAGGATTTATATGTTTTGTGCAGGTGCGAGGGACTCACCGCGCGTAGCCTCCTACTGGATTGATACCTTGGTTCTCAAAAACTGAGGGAAATACTTACGCTACTTTGCTGCATCACCCTTTCCTCTTCAAGGGAAAACCAACGCAGTGCTCAAGAGGTAGCAAGAAGGATTTCTGGTGCCGTTGCCAGGGAGGTCTACGCAAAAGTCAAACATACCAACTACCCATCACATACCCTTATCTCCCGCATTACATTACTTGCCATTTGCCTCTCATTTTCCTCTCCCCCACTTCACCCTTGCCGTTTTATTAGCCCTCTCTCTCTATCCTCCCTCTCTTTCTCTATTTGCCTCTTTTTCCCCGTTTCTTGTTTGCTTGTGTGTTGGATTGCTTGGTTGTCACGATGGCTCAAGATAACACTAAATTGTGTGACATTAACAATACTAACAACAATGATTTTATTAGCACTCCGATTGCTCCTCTTACCCATGCTGAGTCTTGTGAAATTAATGCTGCCTTGATGAATCTTGTCATGAAAGATCTGTTTTCCGGCCTTCCTAGTGAAGATGCCGCTACCCATCTAAATAGCTTCGTTGATTTGTTTGATATGCAAAATAAGAAAGATTTGGACAATGGTATTGTTAAATTGAAGGTATTCCCTGTTTCGCTTAGAGATCGTGCTAAAGCTTGGTTTTTGTCTTTGCCTAAAAATAGTATTGATTCTTGGAATAAGTGCAAAGATGCTTTTATCTCTAAGTATTTTCCTCCCGCTAAGATAATCTCTCTTAGAAACGATATTATGAATTTTAAGCAACTTGATCATGAACATGTTGCACAAGCTTGGGAGAGGATGAAATTAATGATACGTAATTGCCCTACTCATGGTTTGAATTTGTGGATGATTATACAAAAAGGTTATGCCGGATTGAATTTTGCTTCTAGAAATATTTTAGATTTGGCCGTGGGAGGCACTTTTAAGGAAATCACTTTAGGGGAAGCTACTAAACTCCTAGATAATATTATGGTTAATTATTCTCAATGGCACACTGAAAGATCTACTAATAAGAAAGTGCACGCGCTAGAAGAAATTAATGTTTTGAGTGGAAAGATGGATGAACTTATGAAACTATTTGCTAATAAAAGTGTTTCTTCTGATCCTAATGATATTCCTTTGTCTACTTTGATTGAGAATAATAATGAATCTATGGATCTGAATTTTGTTGGTAGTAACAATTTTCGTAACAACGCGTATAGAGGAAATTTTAATCCTAGGCCTTATACTAGTAATTCCTCTAATAATTATGGTAATTCCTACAACAATTCTTATGGAAATTATAATAAGATGCCTTCCTATTTTGAATCTAATATTAAGTAATTTATTACTTCGCAAAAGAATTTCAATTCTTTGCTTGAAGTAAAATTGCTTAAGATTGATGAGTTGGCTAGGAACGTTGATAGAATTTCTCTCGATGTCGATTCTTTGAAACTTGGATCTATTCCTCCTAAGCGTGATATCAACGAGTCTCTCAAAGCCATGAGAATTTCCATTGATGAGTGCAAACAAAGAACTGCTAGGATGCGTGCTAAGAAATATTCCTTTATAAGAGCGTGTTCTTCTAGTTTCCATGATAATAAAGATGAAGATTTAAAAGTTATTGATGTGTCCCCTATTAAATCTTTGTTTTGGAATATGAATCTTGATAATGATGGCACTGAATATGATCCACCTTTAGCCTAGAAGGCGTTCTAAAAATTCGGAGTTTTTAGATCTTGATGCTAAATTTGATAAAAGTGGGATTGAAGAGATCAAAACTCTAGATGTTAATGAACCTACTATTTTGGATTTCAAGGAATTTAATTATAATAGATGCTCTTTGATAGATTGTATTTCCTTGTTGCAATCCATGCTAAATTATCCTCATGCTTATAGCCAAAATAAAGGTTTTACCAAACATATCGTTGATGCTTTGATTAAATATTATGAAGAAAAACTTGAGTTGGATGTTTCTATCCCTAAAAAACTTTATGATGAGTGGAAAACAACTATTGAAATTAAAATTAAAAATCATGAATGCTAAGCTTTGTGTGATTTGGGTGCTAGTGTTTCCACGATTCCAAAGACTCTGTGATTTGTTAGGTTTCCGTGATTTTGATGATTGCTCTCTAAACTTGCACCTTGCAGATTCCACTATTAAGAAACCTATGGGAAGAATTAATGATGTTCTTATTGTTGCAAATATGAATTATGTGCCTGTAGATTTTATCGTTCTTGACATAGATTGCAATCCTTCATGTCCTATTATTCTTGGTAGACCTTTCCTTAGAACGATTGGTGCAATTATTGATATGAAGGAAGGAAATATTAGATTCCTATTTCCGTTAAGGAAAGGCATGGAAAACTTTCTTAGAAATATAATTAAATTACCTTATGAATCTATTATGACATCCACTTATGGATTGCCTACCAAACATGGCAATACCTAGATCCATCCTAGCTTGTTATGCCTAGCTAGGGGCGTTAAACGATAGCGCTTGTTGGGAGGCAACCCAATTTTATTTTTATTCCTTGCTTTTTGCTCCTGTTTAGTAATAAATAATTTATCTAGCCTCTATTTTGGTTGTGTTTTGTGTGTTTAGTTAGTGTTTGAGCCAAGTAGTCATTGGGAAGACTTGGGGAAAGTCTTGTTAATCTTGCTGTAAAAAACTGAAACTTTAGCGCTCAAGAGAACTGCTGCCATTTTTATTTTGAAAGTGGTATTTAGTTAATTCTTTTTTAAGATGATTAATAGATAAATTCCTCATGTACAGAACGTTATTTTAGAATTGTTTGGGTTCCAGATCTGGTGCTAGGTACATATTACTATAGACTGTTCTGTTTTTGACAGATTTTGTTTTTCATGTGTTGTTTGCTTATTTTGATGAATCTATGGCTAATAAAATAGTTTATAAACAATAGAGAAGTTGGAATAAAGTAGGTTTAACACCAATATAAATAAAGAATGAGTTAATTACAGTACCTAGAAGTGGTCTTTTGTTTTTCATGTGTTGTGAAGCTTTCAAGTTTTGGGTAAAGATTTGATGGATTATGGAACAAGGAGTGGCAAGAGCCTAAGCTTGGGGATGCCCATGGAACCCCCAAGATAATATAAGGACACCTAAAAGCCAATGCTTGGGGATGCCCCGGAAGGCATCCCCTCTTTCGTCTACTTCTATCGGTAACTTTACTTGGAGCTATATTTTTATTCACCACATGATATGTGTTTTGCTTGAAGCGTCTTGTATGATGTGAGTCTTTGCTTTTTTAGTTTACCACAATCATATTTGTTGTACACACTGTTTGAGAAAGACATACATGATTCAGAAATTATTAGAATACTCTATGTGTTTCACTTATACCTTTTGAGTTATATAGTTTTGCTCTAGTACTTCACTAATATCTTTTAGAGCATGGTGGTGGATTTGTTTTATAGAAACTATTGATCTCTCATGCTTCACTTAGATTATTTTGACAGTCTTAAATAGCATGGTAATTTTCTTAAATAATCCTAATATGATAGGTATTCAAGATTAGTAAAAACTTTCTTATGAGTGTTTTGAATACTAAGAGAAGTTTGATGCTTGATGATTGTTTTGAGATATGGATGTAGTGATATGAAAGTTGTGCTACTCGAGTAGTTGTGAAATTGAGAAATACTTGTGTTGAAGTTTGCAAGTCCCGTAGCATGCACGTATGTAAACGCTATGTAACAAATTTGAAACATGAGGTGTTCTTTGATTGTCCTCCTTATGAGTGGCGGTCGGGGACGAGCGATTGTCTTTTCCTACCAATCTACCCACCTAGGAGCATGCGCGTAGTGCTTGGTTTTTGATGACTTGTAGATTTTTGCAATAAGTATGTGAGTTCTTTATGACTAATGTTGAGTCCATGGATTATACGCACTCTCACCCTTCCCTCATTGCTAGCCACTTCAGTACCGTGCATTGCCCTTTCTCACATTGAGAGTTAGTGCAAACTTCGCCGGTGCATCCAAACCCCGTGATATGATACACTCTTTCACACATAAACCTCCTTATATCCTTCTCAAAACAGCCACCATGCCTACCTATTATGGCATTTCCATAGACATTTCGAGATATATTGCCATGCAACTTTCCACCATCCCGTTTATCATGACATGTTCATCATTGTCATATTGCTTTGTATGATCATGTAGTTGACATCGTATTTGTGGCAAAGCCACCGATCATAATTTTTCATACATGTCACACTTGATTCATTGCATATCCCGATACACCGTCGGAGGCATTCATATAGAGTCATACCTTGTTCTAGTATCGAGTTGTAATCATTGAGTTGTAAATAAATAGAAGTGTGATGATCATCATTTAATAGAGCATTGTCCCAAAAAAAGAGAGAGAAAGGCCAAAAAAAAGAAGATGGCCCAAAAAAAGGGAAATAAAAAGGGACAATGCTACTATCCTTTTCCACACTTATGCTTCAAAGTAGCACCATGATCTTCATGATAGAGATTCTCTTGTTTTGTCACTTTCATATACTAGTGGGAATTTTTCATTATAGAACTTGGCTTGTATATTCCAACAATGGGCCTCCTCAAGTGCCCTAGGTCTTCGTGAGCAAGAAAGTTGGACGCACACCCACTAGTTTCTTTTGTTGAGCTTTCATACATTTATAGCTCTATTGCATCCGTTGCAAGGCAATACCTACGCCTTGCATTAACATCAATCGATGAGCATCTCCATAGCTCATTGATTAGCCTCGTTGATGTGAGACTTTCTCCTTTTTGTCTTCTCCACATAACCCCCATCAGTATAGTCTATTCCACCCATAGTGCTATATCCATGGCTCATGCTAATGTATTGCATGAAGGTTTATAAAGTTTGAGATTACTAAAGTATGAAACAATTGCTTGGCTTGTCATCGGGGTTGTGCATGATGAGAGCATTCTTGTGTGACGAAAATGGAGCATGACTAAACTATATGATTTTGTAGGGATGAACTTTCTTTGGGCATGTTATTTTGAGAAGACATAATTGCTTAGTTAGTATGCTTGAAGTATTATTATTTTTATGTCAATATTAAACTTTTATCTTGAATCTTTCGGATCTGAATATTCATGCCACAATTAAGAAGAATTACATTGAAATTATGCCTAGTAGCATTCCACATCAAAAATTCTGTTTTTATCATTTACCTACTCGAGGACGAGCAAGAATTAAGCTTGGGGATGCTTGATACGTCTCCAACGTATCTATAATTTTTGATTGCTCCATGCTATATTATCTACTGTTTTGGACATTATTGGTCTTTATTATGCACTTTTATTTTATTTTTGGGACTAACCTATTAACCTGAGGCCCAGCCCAGAATTGTTGTTTTTTTTTGCCTAATTTAGGGTTTCGAGGAAAAGGAACATCAAACGGACTCCAAACGGAATGAAACCTTCGCGAACGTGATTTTTGGAACAAACAAGATCCAGGAGACTTGGACCCTATGTCAAGAAACCAACAGGGAGGCCACGAGGTAGGGTGGCACGCCTACCCCCCCCCCCCAGGCGCGCGTTCCACCTTTGTGGGCCCCCTGTTGCTCCACTGACGTACTTCTTCCTCCTATATATACCTACGTACCCCCAAACAATCAGAAACAGAGCCAAAACCCTAATTCCACCGCTGTAACTTTTTGTATCCACGAGATCCCATCTTGGGGCCTATTCCGGAGCTCTGCCGTAGGGGCATCGATTACGAAGGGCTTCGACATCAACACCATAGCCTCTCCGATGAAGTGCGAGTAGTTTACCTCAGACCTACGGGTCCATAGTTATTAGCTAGATGGCTTCTTCTCTCTTTTTGGATCTCAATACAAAGTTCTCCCCCTCTCTTGTGGAGATCGATTCGATGTAATCTTCTTTTGCGATGTGTTTGTTGAGATCCATGAATTGTGGGTTTATGATCAAGTTTATCTCTGAACAATATTTGAATCTTCTCTGAATTCTTTTTTGTATGATTGGTTATCTTTGCAAGTCTCTTTGAATTATCAGTTTGGTTTGGCCTACTAGATTAATCTTTCTTTCAATGGGAGAAGTCCTTAGCTTTGGGTTGAATCTTGCGGTGTCCTTTCCCAGTGACAGTAGGGGCAGCAAGGCACGTATTGTATTGTTGCCATCGAGGATAACAAGATGGGATTTTCATCATATTGCATGAGTTTATCCCTCTACATCATGTCATCTTGCTTAAGGTGTTACTCTGTTCTTATGAACTTAATACTGTAGATGCATACTGGATAGCGGTCGATGTGTGGAGTAATGGTAGTAGATGTAGGCAGGAGTCAGTCTACTTGTCTCGGACGTGATTCCTATATACATGATCATACCTAGATATTCTCATAGGGCAGCCCCAGTGCATGTAGCTCCCGCTTGCGCAGGGTCTGGGGAAGGGTCTGACCACTTTGGGTCTATTGTACGCAGCCTTTCCCTACATTTCTGTAAGAGGCTGTTTCCAGGACTTGAACCCGTGACCTCATGGTCACAAGGCAGCAGCTTTACCACTGCGCCAAGGCTCCCCTTCCACCTAGATATTCTCATAACTATGCTCAATTCTGTCAATTGCTCAACAGTAATTTCTTCACCCACCGTAAAATACCTATGCTCTTGAGAGAAGCCACTAGTGAAACCTATGGTCCCCGGGTCTATCTTCATCATATTAATCTTGCAACACTTAGTTATTTTCATTGCCTTTTATTTTACTTTGCATCTTTATCATAAAAATACCAAAAATATTATTTTATCATATCTATCAGATCTCACTCTCGTAAGTGACCGTGTAGGGATTGACAACCCCTTATCGCGTTGGTTGCGAGGATTTATTTGTTTTGTGTAGGTGCAAGGGACTCGCGCGTAGCCTCCTACTGGATTGATACCTTGGTTCTCAAAAACTAAGGGAAATACTTACGCTACTTTGCTGCATCTCCCATTCTTCTTCAAGGGAAAACCAACGCAGTGCTCAAGAGGTAGCAAGCACGCAAAAGAGTTGACTCCGGCAAGGAGACGGAGCAACCATGGAATGCGAATCTCCTTTGAAGGTTTATAGTTATAAGCAGTATGTATCACGCCAACTTTTGTATTAAGTACGAAGACTCCGGGTCCCCCGAGAAGAGCTCGGGGACTGCCATCTTTTATCTATATGATAAGTATTACGCCTGTCATTTGTGTTATCCCATTAGACCGTCTGGCACCGGGTTCGACCAGTCGACCAGGGGACTTGCCGCTTTGTACTATGAAATGCTTCTTGCAGGCGGACAAGCACTACTAGGAAAACCCATACCAGTAGGGAGGGAAGAGGGGGTGGCGCACCTCGGGGTTGGCATCGGGGTCGGGGTCGTCGGGGTTGAGGGCATCCTTCTCCTCCTCGTCGATATGCGCCTAGCTTCAATCTGCAGAAAGACCTAGTTTGGTTAGAGAGAGAGAGAGAGAGAGAGAGTGAACAAATTTTCATACACTTCCATTAAAAATCCTCATTTTCAAAATGGACAGCAGCATAAGCTAATTTGCAAAAACTGTAATTTTCATTTTCCTTTAAAAACAAAGGAACATAAGCTAATTTTCATTTCAATATTTTGTCAAAGCTCATTTTAATTCTCTGGGCTAACACTAATACTAACTAACACTAACAACTAACTAACACTAACACAATCACAGGGCTAACACTATCTAAGCACCATCACAGGGCTAACACTAACACTAACTAACACTAACAACAATTAAATTAAGCTCGTATGCACGGG
>NC_041388.1:522183819-522188411 GCF_002162155.2 Triticum dicoccoides
TGGCCGGCGTCGGGGTCGCCGGGGTCGCTGAGCCTTGTTGATCTGCAGAGACATACCGGATCGGGAGGGGGTCAGAGAGAGAGAGAGAGCCGGGGCTGAGAGGTCGGAGAGGAAGGAAGAGGGGGCGGGGGGCCATACCGGAGTGGGAGGGAGTCGATGGCCGGCGTCAAGGTCGGGGCTGAGGTCGAGTACGATGTCGGCGGTGGCGTGGGTGGTGCAGCGTTGGCGGCGGCGTGGGCAGGGCGGCGTCGGCGGCAGTGTGGGCAGGGCGGCGTGGACGGGGCAGCGCCGGTGGCAGCGTGGGCGGTTCGGCATCGGCGGTGGCGTCCGAGAAAAGGGGATCGACAAGCGGCGTGAGTGAGAGATAGGAAGGAGGGGAGCTAGCGGACCGGTTCGGTAGGCAACTTAGCTATAGCGCGTGTGGGCAAAACGCGCTATAGCTAAGTTTGCTATAGTGCAGGTCTAACAAAGCAACACTATTGCTAACTTTTTTTGTTTATATTTATATTTTTCTTTTTCTTAGCTATTGCGCGGCCGAGGATAAAACGCGCTACTGCTAAATTTTTTTCCTTTTCTTTTTATTTTCTTAGCTATAGCGATGCCAAGGCCAAAATGCGCTACTACTAATTTTCTTTCCTTTTTTTATTTTTCTTGCATTTCATTTTCCACAACTTATTAGTTCCTTTTTCTTCTTCTTTTCATTTCATTTTGCAAAACTTCCTTTCTTTTTCTTTTTTTTTACTTTTTCTGTCATTTGCACTTTTCTTTTTCTTAACTTTCTTTTGCACTTTTCTTTTTCTTCCTTTTGCACTTTTGGGATTAGTTTGTCAGCTTGGGTGACGACGATGCTTCAGACTAATCTTCTGCCCTCTTTTGTTCGTTGTCGAATCATTGAGCCCATGGTCGTGACTTTTCCTTCTCTAGGGATTACGATCTTTCGTAGGTAATGTAATCTTCATTCTTCTTTTGACATATGTTTCATCGTCATCAGCATCATCTTCCCACATCAGATCACCATACTGGTCATAGTCTTCCTCGTTGGCGACTCCATCCATTCCGGCGATGCTCCTTTTGCTTCTCCTCACGAAATATTGTGTCACGTGTTTAGCGTGTACCCATGGCTCATTTTTGGCGCTGGCGTTGACGGTACCACTATCGGAGTTAGGTATACACATGGTAGTGAAATGTCGGTTTTCTCTATGTACATTCTTAGCCCATTTGAGACGGAACATCGTCGCGCTATGCAATCCAGAGTAGTTAAGCTCCCATATCTCTTAGACTCCTTCGTAATATATTTAAATTACATTCCCAGTCATGGCTTCTATCGTCACCCCTGAGTTTTGGTCATCACTGTTTGTATCTTTCTCCTCCGTGTAGCACTTGTATCCGTTGATATCGTATGCTTGATAAGTCGCAAGGTTGGTACAGGGGCCATGTGCTAAGGCGTATATGAGTGTTCCATTCAGACAACCCTCTTCCGGGGGATTAGCCAGAACTCACTCTTTGAACCAATACACGAAAGTGGAGTTGTTCTCTCTAATAACTTCAGCGTCCGTCCTTTGCACCCCACGGTCACGGTACTTCTTTGTGATGGTCTCTTTGTGCAGTGTCACGAAATCTTCTAGTACATCTAGCTGCTGTAGCACTACTAAGTTTGCCCTGTCAAGGTCATTTTGTCGGCCTGAGTGTAACACATTCACAACCCTAGCTGTGACCATTGGTGTGACCTTCGCCTTCGAGCCTTCCACAGTGCTTGTTGACGAGCAAACCAACAACATGGTCTTTGGTCAGATAAGTCTCACAAAAAGAGATGCACTCTTTGGTTAGACATCCCTGGGCTATGCTTCCATTTGGATGGGACATGTTACGAACGAATCCTTTGATGAACCCATTCATCCTCTCGAACGGCATCATGCTATGCAGGAATGTCGGCCCTAGGTCGATGATGTCATCCACGATGTGGACACACAGATGCACATTGACATCAAAGAACGCGGGCGGGAAGTACATCTCTAGCTCATTCAGTATGACAATGATCTCTTCCTGTAGCCAATGGAGTTGCTTCACACTGATCGACTTTTGAGAGATAGCATTAAAAAAGGGGCATAGGTCAGTAAGCATCTCACACACTTGTGTGTCCATAATACCTCTAAGTGCAACCGGGAGTAACTGTGTCATCATCACATGACAGTCGTGAGACTTCATCCCACTGAACCTTTTTTTCTTTGTGTCCAGATATCTGCTTATCTTCCCACAGTATCCGGAACTAACTTTGTTTCCGACAAGGCACTTGAACAATTGATCGACCTCCTTAGGATCTAAGGTGAAGCAAGAGGGGGGCAATATTGTTCTTCCTTCTTGTTTACTTTTTCCCCTATCTTCCATCTCCGTCTCCATCTCGGTCTCCTCTGATGACCTTTTATCGGGCATTTGGAGATCTTTCCTGATTTTCAAAAATTCCAAGTCTTTTCTTTCCTTTGGCCCATCCTTGGTCCTCTCCGGCATGTTCATCAATGTTCCAAGCAAACTCTCAAGGATATTTTTTGTGATATGCATTTGATCAAGGCTATGAGGCGTGTTGAGTATGGGCCAGTATTTCAAGTCCGAGAAAACAGACCTCGTCTTCCATATCTTCAGCAGGGGCTCTGGCGCCTTTTTCTTCGTCTCTCCCAGCGAGGGGTACGCTTACGTGGAGGACCTCGATGCTCAGCCTTACCATTGAATAGATCTCCACGCTTTCTCCATGGGACATCCTTCTCGAGCCATCTTAGATGCCCCATGTAGACGATTTTCAAAGACCCGACATCTTTCGATAGCTGCAGAGAAGTTGTATCATCCATGCACCTCGTGCATCCGCAATATCCGTGGCACACCTGGCCGGAGAGATAGCCGTAACCGAGATAGTCCTGCACCATCGTGATCAGCATGGCTCTCATGTAGAAATACTCCCCTTTTCTTGCATCCCATGTCTTGGCCGACATTGTCCATAAGGTCTGTAACTCCTCTTTCAGTAACCCGAGATACAGATTTATATCATTTCCCGGTTGTTTCGTCCCTTGAATAAGCATAGCCATGTGTATGTATTTTTCCTTCATGCATAACCAGGGGGGAGGTTGTGCATCCATACAAACACGGTCCATGTGCTATGATTGGTGTTCTGGTTGCCAAATGGATTCATGCCATCACTACTAGCGCCTAGCATGATATTCCTTGGATCATTTGCGAAAAAATTCAAATTCAGCATTTAATGCTCTCCACTGGCTAGCATCTGCGAGGTGTCTCAGCTTCGGCTCATCTCTGTCATCTGGCTTCACCCTCTCCGCGTGCCAGCGCATAAGCTTTGCCTCCTTAGGATCTACGAAATACCATTGTAGATGCGGAGTGATCGGAAAGTACCATACAACTTTCTGTGTAGCTTTCTTTCCGGCCTTTTTATACTGTGAAGCATTGCACTTTGGACAGATGGTTTTATCCTCGTGATCGTTCCGATATATGATGCAATCATTGATGCATGTGTGATATCTAATATGTAGCAGATCAAGAGGGCACACGATTTTCTTTCCCTCCTCGACACTAGTAGGATACAGGCTTCCCGCGGGCTTGTATCTGTCCATTTGTTTTTTGCCTTCATCTTTAGAAGTTCTAGTGTGAAACTCAAGCGGGTCACCTCGGGATTGCAACCATCATACAAAGGAGTCATCGAGTCTACCTCCAGTTGCGCCAGTTTGTCCTTCTCTCTAGAAGCAGCTCTGTCACTAGTCGTCTTCTTACGAAGAAGGTCTCGAACATGCGGGTCCCGCATGGCTGAACTTAGTAGCGACAAGTACGATGGCGTGTCCGCGTCTTCTCCGCCTTGAACTTCCTCTTCGCCATCGACATTTCCGAGGCCGTCTTGCTCTACGGGCACATAATCGGTCATCTCTTCGTCTAGTGGCCCCATGTCGTTATTTCCTGCCCGGTCGATGTCCTCCTCCTCATCATCATCATCATATTCACTTATCCACCGAGTATGGCCATGCATGAAACCATGCATGAGCAGGTGCACCTTGAATTTACCACCCTGAAAGGGGTAGAGCCTGACTCTTCCTTTGCATTTTCGACACAGACATAAAACATCCCTTAATCTTTTTTCATACATGTCATCCACAGCGTATTGCCAGTATCTTTCCACCATCCTTCCATTGACCTTCATGATCACCTACGCGTAGAGCAAATATTATAACCGCGTATATATGCATGCATGGATCAAATTCATACAAAAATTTGGCATGACATTCCCTAAACATAGGACATATTGAGTTTGCCCGAAATTCGCCGAAATGGAAATGAATCGACATTTCGGCAAAACATAGGCAACTCATGTCACTCACATGCACACACAATTCGGTATATTCATATCGCACATAGTTTAGGTCCTAATCGCAAACACACATATTTCCATTCTTGCACAACTCTTTTTTTGCTCACCTATTTGTCGAGAGGAATATCGAGCACCTTCTTATAACTAGCTAGTAGCTCTAGATAGAGCTATGAGAGGGAGGAGGGAGGGCATTAATGGACGGGGTGGTGGAGGGGCAAAGAAGAGAAGGGGA
>NC_041388.1:522188695-522204861 GCF_002162155.2 Triticum dicoccoides
AGAGGAAGGAGGGAGGGCATTAATGGAGGGGGTGGTGGAGGGGCAAAGAAGAGAAGGGGATGAGGGGCAAAAACAAGGAAGAGAAAGGAGGGAGGGCAATAATGGAGGGGGAGGAGGGGCAAAGAAGAGGGGGAAGCATTGAAGGACAAGCCAGTGCAAGAGGGAGGGGCTGAAAGAAAGGGGGAGGAAGAAGAAGGGGGGGAAAGGTGGCAGATATTTTGGCTGGCGACCATAGCAGTAGCTAGCGTTCGGCACCAAAGCACGCTACTGCTATGTGTGCCAGCCAAAATATCTACTGGTACATAAAACTAGCTATAACGCTTGCCCAAAAAATACGCTACTGGTAAAAGATTACACATAGAAGAAGTAGCAGCAACGCTTCTTAGTGGCCCCATGCTACTGATATTTTCTTAACAGTAGCACTTGTTAGGGTACCAACGCTGCTACTATTTTTTGGCCGGGGGTGTGGTGTGCCTAACTTACCAGTAGCATGCCCTCTAGAAGCCAACACTGCTGCTAACTTGTACCAGTAGCGCGGTTTGTAACATGCGCTACTGCTAATTATCAGTAGCGTGGGCACCAAAACACACGCTACTTGTAAACTTCTATGTATAGGCCTTTTCCTAGTAGTGAAGTAGTGTGTTGCCACCTTAGCTTTCTCCTGCCAGAGGTTGCAGCTCGCAGAGTGACTGTTCGGTCGGCAGGAGCTAAGGAGAAAAGGGTGTCTGCATGAAAAATGGCTAAGGACCTAAAGCATACACATACTCCAAGTCGGCTTCTCACCTCGCCGACCGGCTGCCGAGCAGCCGGCCCGCCGACCTCTACTTAACTTGCCAGAAAATTCTAGTCGGCTAAGTACTTGCCTTCCCGAAAGTGGCTAATTACTTGACCCAGCCACAGTTCCCAGAGCGGCTGTTCGGCTGGCAAGACGACAACCAAGGGAAGGCGGCAACGGAAAAAAGCCAAAAGAGCAGAAAGCAAGGAAAGATAGAACTCGGATAAGATATTTACGCATCAAAAGGCCCTTGGCCGATATCCAACATGACTTTGAAAAACACCCTGCGAGGGTGCAATTGTGCAAAGTTAACAAAGTTTGTTGAGACTAATAAGCAGGAAGAAATAAAGGAAAAGAGGCAGCCTAGGAAGCAGTAGGCGAATTCGGTAGAATGGCGGAGTCGGTGGTGCCATCTGGTTGAGCGGCCGACTAGTCGGTCTCCGCTCGGTCACCTTCAGCAGCAGCCGGCTCGTTTGGGCGTGGCTCGTTGCTGGATGCGCGGTCGAGTTGAGGCTGGCCATCCGCTCCGACCTCTGGTGCCTCCTATTCGTTTTCCTCCTCGTTGTCTTCTCCTTCATCGCTGGAGTCAATCACCTCGGGCGAGTCCTCGCCTTCTGGTGGCGCCTCGGCACCGTTCTCGGCCAGCTCCGGGATGAATATGCCGGTGTCGATGTACTCGGCGATTGCTGCCGCCCGCCTGACAAGCTCACCCTCCACCGCCGCCAGCTCCCCCTGGGCTTTTTGGCGAAACGTGGTCAACTGGGCTAGATCTAGCCCAGGGTACCATGCCTTGATGAATTCCAAGGCCCAGCGTGCTCCAGCCCGGCCCGAGGAGCCTTTCTACACCTCAAGAAGGCCGGCCGCCACCTCGAGCCAGTCAGCAGTCCGGCTGGGGGTGCACGGAGCTGGCAAGTCGGGCTATAGGGCAGCGATTGCCTGGGTGCCGACACGCTGAAGGTGGCGCAGCATCCGATGAGTCGGCCGAAGACGAGCATGGATGCTGAGAAGCTGCTCGCGGAGAGTGCGAGGGGCATTGGTGGCGATCTCCTCGCCTTCTGCCCTTCGTCCTTCGCGGTCGGCCTCAATAGCTTGGTTGGCGGCACCAGAGTGACCTGGGAAGAAGTGTGCGAGGACAAAAAAGCAAAGAGTCAGAACAGAAACTAGAAGTCGGCTTGATCAGAAGCCTGGTTGGTCGCCTCAGTGTCCTGGATCGAGGAGCTTGCAGTACCGGTCTCTAGAGGGCGAGGCGCCGAGGCCGCCTTCGCGAGCCGGCGGCGTAAGGGTGTGCGGACTCCGGAAGTTGGGCCCGTCACCAAGTCATTTCCGGCTGGTGGCGCCGGCGGGTCGGCCGGCTGCTTGTCTCGCGCCTGCTCAAAAGGTGGTGGAGGGGGCACGATTACTTCCGGCATGGCGACATCACCGTTGTCCCTCTCCATGATAGGTTGCTCGCCGCCAGTTTCCCTAGTTTGCGGCACGAACTCCGGTGGTGGCGGAGCGGAGTTTAGGGGGATAACAAACATCGCCGACTGGCGGCGTGCGGCTTCCTTGGCCTGCTTCTTCACCACAGTGGTGGCCTCGGCCTCTGCCAGCTTCTTCAAAGCGATGGCCTCGGCCCTGTCTGCCTCCGCCTTCTCTAGGCGGGCGGCTTCCTGCTCCTCGCGCATGTTCTGGTCCATCGCCTCCCGGAGGTCGGCGGCCGGATCGATCCACCGGGTGGTGGTGGAAGTGTCCGCCGACCCCTGATGGAGGCGGTGGCCGACATCTAAATAGAGAGCGGGGCTCTAAATCAAGGGAAACAAAGCGAAGAAACTCAGCCAAGATCAGAAAGAAAGGATAAAGTACGAGAGGAAGGCAGTACTTACGCAGAAACCAGCTGCGGCTCACTTGCGGAAGCAGATGGCTTTCGCGGCCACTTCATCCCGCTTGGTCGACGCGGCCGAGCCCCTGGGCTTCTTCGACTGGCTGCCGAACAGGCTTAGCACGGCCCTGCGCTTATGCGCACCACATTGGGCTGCCGGCGCGGCAGATGAGCTCGCGCCCTGCTGGTCGGACCCCGGCTGGCGGCGCGGGACGACTTCCCGCGCGTCATCATCTGGCCAGTCCTCGAGGCCGACTACGAGCCCTGAGCCGCGCACTGCGCCGCCCCCTCCCTCGGCGTCGTCCTCCAAGGCCGCCGCCCCCAAGTCGTGGTCATCCACGTCGCTCTCCACTAGGTTGGGGAGAAATTGACGCTCCGGCCCCATGGCGCCGGCTGCCGGCTGGAGGAGGGCGCTATGTTTGAAGAGCCGGTTGGTTAGGTTAGACAAACGGAACTCGGCAAAAATAAAGAAAGAGAGAGAAGGAAAGGAAATTTACCATAGGCGGGGGGTTCGCGCGAGAATACGGCTCCTTGCCGAACCGCCACTCTTCCGTGAGGGCGGCCATGGAGCGGGAGCACCCGGCGCGCCATGAAGGCGGACAACAAGTCGGGCCCGGTCAGGCCCTCCGACTGCACCAACACCCGGAGCCGCGTGATGGCGGCGGCTACAGAAGGCGATAGTGTATTGGCACGGTACGAACAATTGGGCCGCCTCCCGGCCGGCGGGCCGGCTGTGTAAGCCGACAGCTTGACCCAGTCACCTTCCGTGATGATGCTCTTCACGTAGAAGTACGACTGCTGCCACATCTTCACCGACTGGAGCAACGTGATGGGAGGAAATGGATTGTCGGCTCCCGGCGTCCGCACCATGATGAAGGCGCCGCATTGAGCCAGCACACCCACGATGAAGATGCCAAGCTTGGTGTAGTGGGGAGGACGCCGAGGAAGCCTTCGCACAAAGTGACGAAGGTGGACAGCAGCATCACCGTGTTCGCGGTGAGGTGGTGTGGCTGGAGGTTGTAGAATTCGAGGAAGGCCCGGAAGAAGCCGCTCGCCGGTAGGCCGAGGCCACGTAGGCAGTGCGAGCGGAAGACGACCCGCTCGCCCTCCTTCGGCGCTGGCGAGATCTCCCCCTCTGGCCCGAGGCGAACCCTCACGTAGTCCTGGCTGGGCAGTCGCCACGTCTGGCGGAGGAAGTCGATGTGGTCTTCATGAACTGTGGAGCCATGCCAGGCTCCGGCCCACGCCATGGGGACGATAGGTTGATGGACAAACTCGACGGAGACGAACTAAGGCAGCGCTTCGGCGGGGCTCGGGGCGCTGCGGTGAGAAGAAGAAGAGAGAGGGAGAGTGGGGTGGAGGGGCGCGCGTGCTTCGCCGCTCCCTCTCTTCCCCCTACTTATAAACTACGGGCTACGAAGCCGAGGGTTGGGCGTGGGATTGTGTGATTAACTCGGCCCACGACCCCATGCTCCTGACTTTACCTCGCGGGTACCGCATGCAGTAACTCCGCAGGGAAACCCAACCGCCCCGCCTTGGCCGCAGCGGATCTGCTCGCGGCCCGAGGCCCGGTGGTGGCAGGCGCGGCATGCGGTCGTGTCCCCTCAGGCGCGTGGGATGGTAGGCCGATCCGGCTGGCCGGCGCCATGTCGCACGCCCACGACGGGCGGCGGGCAGAGAAGCTTAGCAAGCACGCCACCTCATTCCCACCGAGGCATTCAAGATCCCAGAAGTCGGATGGAGCTTCTTTCAGAGCACCCAGAGGACGAAACTCTTGAGGCTCCCTGACTCCTCTAACTGTGGCCCCTCACCAGCTTTGGGGACTACTGTCGAAGTAATGTGCCACGGGTAGCCTAACCCGAGCCCCTGGACCTTTCAAGACTACAGGGCTGGCTACGCCCCTCAAGACGTCCAGATAGATCTCCGCCTTCTGGCGGCCGGTTGGCCGAGTGGCCGACTGGCCGAAGGCGGCCGAGTTCCAGAAGAGGGCATCACGACAGGCCGACTCCTAGTGAGTGGCCTCCAGAGAGGCCAGCCCCTAGCAGACGGCCTATCGCAACTTCAAAGTATGCGCCCTCATCAAGGAGACAAATCAGGGTATGGCTACAGCGTATCCCATCCCCCCGAATCCAGGGTCAGGCGTGGCCACATTGCCCCGTATAGGCGGAGATCTCCGCACAACGCGGCACTGTTGCCTCTCCCCCAAACGTCACTCCTGACAGGCGGAGCCCTGTTCCCATGACGGCCTGTCGGTACGGCTTGCAGGCGGCGGACCCTACCAGGCAGAGAGAGCCCTGAAGACGGAGGAAGCCAGGGCAGCCAGACCTAAGGGAAGCTGGCTTCCAGCAGGCGGCTTATCCCTCCCTCGGGCCCCGTGCGCCATCAACCAGATGGGGCATGGCATGGCTACAGTAATCGCCCACCAGGCGGCAGGACTGTAACCACGCTCCCCAGACCAAGCCTGCGTCATTAGCATCACGGCTACAGCGATCAGGAGCTGGCAAGACCCGCGAGCGGAGAAGCCGGTGGCCGGAGACACTGATAGTCGGGTCCTAAACCCGGCAGATTACCAATGTACCCCTAGGAGGGGTAGGCCTCTATAAAACCCCCACAGGGCACCCATGCAAAGGGTTCCAACCTGTTAGAATTAGACCCACACCTAGAGGAGGAGAGAGCGTGCCTGCCTTCTTCCACCTCTAGCAAACAGCTCAAGGAGCACCATTGTGCCACTTGTTCCTTAGTGACCATACGGAGACCCCGCAAAGCAGGACTAGGGGTGTTATCTCCTAGGAGAGCACCAAACCTGGGTAAAGTACGCCGGCGTTCGTGTCTACGCCTCATCCCGGTTCCAGGCACCGGCGATGTTCTACTCGCTCCCGCCATGATAAGCCATACTTTGGCATATGTTGCACCCAACCCCCGACACTCTCCACATACAGTACACTTCCGATGGAAGTCATTCCTTGAACACGTTGACCACGCCGTGTTCCATTGCATGCATGCATCCCTGGGCGTCGTGTGTCCCCACTACCAGCCTCTCATGTACAGTCATCTTCCAATGACTCGGTTGTTCACCATGTTGACCACACCGTGCCTAGCGCACCAAGGCCGGTGGACGACGGCGAGGCCCCAGACTGGAATGACCCGAAGATGGGGCTGTGGAGTCGCGGATGGAGAGAAGTGGGAAACTTGACTGGTTCAGGTGCGCGGCAGCACAACCGCAGTGCCGCCCACGGGAGACAGGAGCAAGAACAAAGGTTGAAGAAGGAGCACGGCTATTGGATTAACATCCAACGGTCCAGCTGCTAGAATCATTTGTTGATTAAGTTGACAAAGCCTTGCGTACATGTCCACCTAGTAGGCCCACAAGTCAGCCATCAAATATGCGGGTCCCTGCTGTCAACGGAAGGAATAATTATTTTGGCATAACAAGGCGGCACTTCCTTCCGTGCGAAGATACAGCCGGTGGGTCCCAGCTGTTAGGTGGAGGAAACATTTTTTTCAGCTTAGTAAGGATGAACTTTCCATGCATGTGACCATGGACCTCGTGGGTCCAAGCCGTCAGGCTCTCCATGTACAATCCTCTTCTGATGACTCTCGTTTGTTCACCATGCCGCACCGAGCACAGCGAGGCGGTAGACGAAGGCAAGGCCCCGAACGGGAACGACTCGGAGATGGGAAGACGCGGTAGTGGAGTCGCAGATTGAGAGGAGGAGAATGGTTATAACTGGTTCTGGTGCGGCGTGGGGCTGCAGTCGATGGAGAATAACAGGAGGGGTGGATGGGTGGAGGGATAGCGAGGCCAACGGTGGGGTAGCGCTTCGTAGAGATGCGTGCTAAGCAGAGCCGCTAGCCACCGGAGGCCGGACCAGGCGGTCCCGGCGATGCTGGAGGAAGAGGACGAGAGATTGAAGGTGCATGCCGGTCGTTGGATATAAATCCAATGACTGTGGATGTCATAATCATTTGTTGACCAAGTTGACAATGCCCTGTGTAGGCTTCGACCTATTGGCCCACATGTCAGCCTGCAAAAATGTGGCATATATTTAACCCATACTTTGTAGAATGTACAGTCCCTTTGCTGAGCTACGTGAACAACTAATTTCGCGTCAATGCGGGCCATTTATATTTTCTAAGGAATCCCACCCCATTTGCACTTCCTTCAAATACACAAATTAGATGGGCGCATTTTTTACATAAATAATAAATAAATTAACGAGTTATTTCTCAAAATAAAAATGAGCGCGTTATTATTCCATTGGTCCTCAAAATCTTCGCAAGCTTTTGTATGCAATCACCAATATTTTCGTTGCCTGTGAATCAAAAACAACCAGGATTTTCCTTGCCAACTTCTGTTAAACATTTACTTTTATAAGTTAATAACACGTGGGATGTTTTTATAATGTATATATAAGTATCTATAAAATATACGATAATACTAATAATATAAATATATATATAATGTGGTTAAAAAATACATTGGGGTGCGATCTTTAAGAAAAAGCCCATAGGCCGGTATGGACCTCAAAAAATAAGTTGAAACCACTGTCACCGTATGTGGTGGGCTACACATATTAAAATACAAAACCTAGGCCTAGCTGATACTTGTTCGCCCTCTGAAAAAAATGATAACAGATCCGCGAGCGAACTGGATTAAAGAGGGGGCCGGCGGCACGATTGAAGAAGCACATCAGGAGTGATTTTTTTCTTCAGTGGATGGCTCTCGATGGCATTTTGTTACTTGCCTCTACACCATACAACTTGTATTTTTAGCCTCCCAGTCCGTGGTGGATAAGCAACTCATTTGCTGGGCGGGCCAACCTACAGAAACTAGCACTCAATTTTTCATCAACCCCCAAAACAACGTAGTACTATGTTTTTTTGAGGCTGACAACATTACGGCAGGGGTTGAGCGGGGGAGGGGGCAAGACAGAGCAAAAAGATTAAAAAGAGCTGATGCGCCGTTGCTACCCTAACAAAGCAGGTGCAATTCTTCTCGGGAAGAAGGTGCAACGTTGACACCCACACGTCACATACCCCATAGTAGGCATACTAACATGTTCACACACAAGTACAACAGAAAAGGTAAACATTCGTATCAAACTCAGGTTCACAGGACACATTCATATTCATAGCCAACATTCACTATCAACAACTCAAAAGATTCATATATACACAAGTTCAACATGTCTAAGGATCCAAATGATTGATATATCACACAACAATATTCTTAGATAATTCACAAAAAGATTCAGATATACACATGTTCAGTATGTTTATGCATCCAAAAGATTGAGATCACAGCTAACATGATCCATTGACAAACTTTAATTACCTAGGGTACAAACTGGTAAATGGTGTTCAGTCGGAGGTACTTCTTGCTGAAATTAATGCTTCTACGAGTAAACTTTCGTGTACATAAAGAGGCAGCACAAACAATCTGAAGTTTGCTTGTAGGTTTATCTTCAAATAGTGGCCTCATGCCGAGGGAGGTTTGAGCAACTTGGCCACTACTTTCATCCAACTAGTTTACTGGCTCATCTTGGTCCTGTAGCTCGCCAAAATTCTACATTGTAGACTGGTAAATGGTGATCAGTTGGAGTTAATTCTTGCTAAAATTAATGCTTGTACGAGTAAACATTCGAGTACATAAGAGGCAGCATAGACAATCTGAACTTTGCTTGTAGGTTTATCCTCAAATAGTGGCCTCGTGCTGAGGGAGGTTTGAGCAACTTGGCCACTACATTCATCCAACTAGTTTACTAGCTCATCTTGGTCCTGTAGCTCGCCAAAATTCTACATTGTAGACGAGAAAGGAGGCGGTTGAGAAAGTGAACCACCCAATTTTTGTGTGCAGTTAAACTGAAATGGAGCATCCCTGACGTGCAGACTGATTAAGTGCCAGATTAATATACACATAAACCAACTTGTTCGGAATCTTTAGACTCCATGCCATACAGTTTGCTACCATATCTGCCGATAACCAAAAGGCACAAGTTGGGACCAAAGACTGGACTGCATTTTTCTGGGCTATGCGTCAAGCAATATTTTTGGCGTTCACTCTGCTAGTACTTGGAGTTTGACAACTGGTTGATGCCGGTTGATACTCGAATGAATATAGGCACTTCTTCTTGTCAACATCGATGCTTGTCTGAGTGAACTTTGGAGTACATAGCAGCAGCATAAGTACTTGTCCATCTGATCTTTTTATGCAGTTCTACTGAAATCACCCAATGTAATGATTTGGCTGTGAGTTCAGGCTCCAAGTTACTCCTTTATGAAATCAGCAAACAGTAGCACAATAGCAAATTACCAATACATATGACAAGCACAATAATCAGGATAAAGACCAGTACCAACCTATGTGGGGTAGCATATCAATTACTATTTCCTTTGACTGGAAGCCGAGATAAGCTAAGCGACTGACAACAAAGGAAGAATTCAAGCCCATATTAGTGACTGAGAGGAAAGGACGGGAGCTGTCGAGGCAACGAAAGACCCAAAGTTTTAGTGCAGTTCCACCAAAATCGAGCATCCCTGTTGGCACATATATTGAGAGAGTGAGATTACTGTAATAGTTGAACTAGTTGATGAAACATACATTAAAAAATAGAAGCACCCTCATTATCTTAATGGGTAAAGTTAGCAACATAGTAGTCTTGCTTAAAGAGAGGCATTTGTTTATTTAATCAGTGTCAATTAGCTCAACACTCAAAGCATTGCCATGTATCATAGATTGCAAAACTTTAACGTGCAAAGATAACGGCGTTTCTCATGACAGTAGCATGATACAAATAGAGATGACAACAAACTAATATGGATGAACTCCTTAGGACAGTACAAATCTGAGGAAAAAAGCTTATTCATGTAGTCCCATAAGAGATGATAAAGCACTCACTGGAATCACCGAATAGTGTATATTTTTGTTAACTTCAAATGTATGGTTGAAATAACTCTTGTTTACCAGTGCTGAGATTATATCAAAAGATTGCCAAGAACTTCCAGCAGAGTTAAAGCACTGGCTGGATTACAGTTCATTGTATTGTCTTGTGTAGTTCCACTAAAATGTATGATTGGCACAACATGATACCTATTTGCACAAGTAGGAGCAAGGTGAAACCTTCGTTAGCTTGGTGAGAAAGGATAGAAAGACATTAGCGTATTACTCTAACAAGGGCATCAAATGCATGATGGATAATATGAAAAAAATTGCCTCATTAAACCAGTGGTAATAAATTGACATGCAAAACAATAGCACTATTATGTCATGACACTAATAATATTCCCTCCCTACTCAACCACATGATTCACCTCCATAGACAAACATACACACGTACATGATTCAACATAAGGTGCTTCTAAAGATTTGTTTAACTCCGACAGGAAAATTAGGCTGCAATAAATTAGTGGTACTTAAGTACTCCTAATTAATTAAGTGATCTTGTAGGAGAGACAGCAGAAGTGGAGGGGTGTCGATGTCAAAACCGGCGGATCTCGGGTAGGGGGTCCCTAACTGTGCATCTAAGGTTGATGGTAACAAGAGACAGGGGACACGATGTTTACCCACGTTCAGGCCCTCTCTATGGAGGTAATAACCTACTTCCTGCTTGATTGATATCGATGAATATGAGTATTACATGAGTTGATCTACCACGAGATCGTAATGGCTAAACCCTAGAAGTCTAGCATGTATGACTACGGTATTGAGTATATCCTTTCCGGACTACACCCTCCGGTTTATATAGACACCGGGGGGATCTCGGTTTACATAGAGTCAGTTCCATAAGATGGAATGTTCATAGTTGTTCACCAAGCTTGCCTTCCATGCCAAGGAGAGTCTTATCCGGGCATGGGTACAGTCTTCGGTCTTCATATCTTCACAGACCATCAGTCCGGCCCATAGATAACAGGTCGGACGCCCGAGGACCCCTTACTCCCAGACTCCATCAGTAGCCCCTGAACCTGGCTTCAATGACAAGGTATCCGGCACATTGTGCTGTCTTCGACATTGCAAGGCGGGTTCCTCCTTCCGAACTCCTTAATAATGTTCAGACAAATAGATCGTGTCTGGACCTGTAACACACACCGCACACAACTGTAGAAATAATATAATAATACACGAGTCCAATCTGCTGACAACTTTAGTAATGTGACGTCACGCCTGTCCGGCCATAATTTCGAACCGTTTTTCGCCCCACGTTTCGAGACGTGGTTGTCACTGGCACATCTTGTCAAAGCAGATATCGTGTCCTCTTATTACTGGATTCTCATCAACACGGGCGTGGGTAACCCAACCGTGTCGTTTACACAACCCTTAGGAGCATGCGAATTTCAAGGCGAATGGGGGGAGTTCGATATTCACCGCCCTTATAAGGAGATAAGAGTTCCTGCCTCTCTGTTCTTGAGATCCAACACGCAAGTTCTCATTTCCCTTTCTCGAGAAAGCACCCAACCATGTCCAGATCCGGAGGCCAAGGCAAATGGATGGCCTGCTCTGTTAAGGAGGAGGACATCGCCGAGCTTCGGGCGGCCGGGTACCTGGCGAAGGAAATTTCCCACCGTCTTCCAGCCCGGGGAGAAATCATCCCCACACCGAGGCCCAATGAGAGCGTAGTGTTCATCCCTCATTTCCTCCGCGGGCTAGGGTTTCCACTCCACCCCTTCGTCCGCGGGATAATGTTCTACTACGGGATAGACTTCCACGATCTATCCCCGAACTCCTTCCTCAATATCTCGGCGTTCATCATCGTGTGTGAGGCCTTCCTCCGCATCCACCCCCACTTTGGGATGTGGCTCAAAACCTTCAACGTGAAGCACAAGGTGGTGGACGATTAGCACGCAGATTGCGGGGGTGCCATGGTCAGCAAGCTCACCAATGTCTCTTGGCCAAAAGGCACATTCGTGGAATCTGTCAAGGAATGCCAGAAGCTATGGTTCTACATCATCGATTCCCGCAATGCTATCTAGGCCGCGGCTGCCGAATTCAACTCTGGCGCCCCCGTGCGGCTCACCTCCTGGGTCGAGAAGAGCCCAAACTGGGTTTCGTCCGACGAGCTGATTGCGCTGCAAACGCGTATCCAAAGTATGATCGATAGGGACATCAAGCTTGTCGACATAATCCATGTGATGTTGGTGCACCAAATCCTTCCCTGCTAGAGCCGAAGCCATCCTCTATGGGATTTCAACCCAAAGAAACACCATAACCTGATGAGTCTTTTCGGAACGACTCACGAAGATGCCTGGAAGTTGCTTTTCAAGGGCAACAAGATACCGCCAGCCACTGACTCGGACCGGGGTCACGACATAAATCACCTCCCCAACGAGGTATGTTGTTTTCAACACATCCCTTACTTTCTTGTTTCAAGGATGATATCTAAGCTTTCATTACCATTGCTTTTTCAGTTCTGGATGAAGAAGGCAAAGCAGATCCAGTGTCTGGCTCCCTTGCTCGAGGAGCCAGTCATCCCGTGGTTAGCAAAGATCCTAGAGTCATCACCTTATAAGGCACCAGAGAAGAAGGCCACAGGAAAGGCCAAGGGGGTCCGGAGCGGCCCCTGCCGCAAGGGTACCTCGGACGCGACGTCCGAAGACAAGGCCCATTCCCCCTCCGCCGAAGACGACGCGGATGACGAGGAGGAGGAGAGCGACTCTCCCCCTGATGGGGGGAGGAAGAAGAGGGTGGCCTCCACAACTCTGGCGGCAGAGGCGCCCAAAAGAGGGAAGGGCTCCCTCGCGGATAACTCTGCATGGGACGTCGATGACAGTCCGGAGAGACGCCCCCGCGCTAAGCCTCGGGCCGCATCTAAGTAGTAATACCTTATCCGCCCATGAACTTTCCTCTCCTCATTGTATTGAGACGATAGGTTATGTTATTGTAGTCCGGCCCACAACATCCCTCAGTGATCCTTGTCAGGAGGCCCGCTGGATTGCAAGGCGATGCCCAGCGACTCCCCGCTAGCCGCACACTCCCCCGAGACTAGGGATGATGTGGAGGTCTGTCTCGAAGGAGTGCTCCCGGCGGGGGACAGGCTCAGCAGGCGCCCGAAGGCGAAACCCCCGTCGCCAGACACCAAGGGGAATCAATCCCCCCCGGAGACTGGTGGGGAGGGCCGTATACAATTCGGCCCTCAACCAGACTCAATTCCGGAGACCGAGGTGGCTCCAGAATCCAGCACGCACCCTCCTTCGAAAGAAGGGGGGATGCCTGTTCTGCAGGTGGCCCAAGGCTAACCAGGGGCACCGGATAATCTACTGGAAGCGCTGTGAGGCGCTTCCATTGTAGATGAGCACCATTTACTGATGGGTACGGTGATTGAAAGGGTTCAGTCCGCCAAGAGCGGACTAACCGAGGCCTGCGACAACCTGCTGATAGGTTTTGAGGTAAGTGACGCCAAAAGGAGAGAATCCCAATGTAGACAGCAGCCCCTAAGACACTGTCCGGTGTTCGGAAAGAAAAAACCGGACAGAGGATCAATCCCCTATGACAAGAAACTAACTATTTTTTTCTTAAATATAGGGGTCATTGCTGGCTGCGGCCTCGCATACTACTGAAGTCTCCGGACTGAAGCAGAAACTGGCAGGCCGAGGGAGAGCTGAGCCAATAGAAGAGGTGTAATGCCCTCGATGCGGCTATATCTCCCACGTGTCGAAGCATGACTTAGAGGCATAACCGCATTGAAAGCAATGTCGCAAGTGAGGTAATCTTCACACAACCCATGTAATACATAAGGGAAAGAGATACATAGTTGGCTTACAATCGCCACTTCACACAAATACATGAATAAAGTATTACATCATCCAGATACAAACAGGGCCCCACTACGGAGCCAAAATAAAAGAAGACTACCCCAAATGCTACACAGATCCCCGATCGTCCCGACTGGCCTACACTACTAATCAACTAGATCAAAACAAGACAAAGGACAAGATCCTCATCGAGCTCCTCCCTGAGCTTGGTTGCATCATCCGCACGGTATCATCGGCACCTGCAAACTGGTTTTGGAAGTATCTGTGAGTCACGTGGACTCAGCAATCTCGCACCCTCGCGATCAAGACTATTTAAGCTTATAGGTAAGGTAAAAGGTATGAGGTGGAGCTGCAGCAAGCGACTAGCATATTTGGTGGCTAACCTATTCACAAATGAGAGCGAGAAGAGAAGGCAAAAGCACGGTCGAGAATCTATGATCAAGAAGTGATCCTAGAACAACCTACGTCAAGCATAACTCCAACACCGTGTTCACTTCCCGGACCCCGCCAAGAAGAGACCATCACGGCAACCCAGGCGGTTGATGTATTTTAATTAAGGTCAACTTCAGGTTTTCTAAAACCGGACATTAACAAATTCCCATCTGCCCATAACCGTGGCACGACTTTTGAAAGTTCAAATCCCTGCAGGGGTGTCCCAACTTAGCCCATCACAAGCTCTCATGATCAACGAAGGATATTCCTTCTAGCGGGAAGACCCGATCAGACTCGGAATCCCGGTTACAAGACATTTCAACAATGGTAAAGCAAGACCAGCAAAGAAACCCGAATGTGCCGACAAATCCCGATAGGAGCTGCACATATCTCTTTCTCAGGGCACACCGGATTGTCAAGGTTCCGGCGGGCCAGCCCAGAGTTGCCCCTAGTGGCCACCGGCAGCTGACAGGTTGGACCAACACTTAGAGGAGCACTGGCCCGGGGGTTTAAATAAAGATGACCCTTGAGTCTGCAGAACCCAAGGGAAAGAAAAGGCTAGGTGGAGAATGGTAAAACCAATGTTGGGCCTTGCTGGAGGAGTTTTATTCAAGGCGAACTGTCAAGGGGTTCCCATTATAACCCAACCGCGTAAGGAACGCAAAATCCGGGAACATAACACCGGTATGACGGAAACTAGGGCGGCAAGAATGGAACAAAACACCAAGCATAAAGCCGAGCCTTCCACCCTTTACCAAGTATATAGATGCATTAATTAAATAAGATATATTGTGATATCCCAACAAATAAACATGTTCGAACAAGGAACAAAAACTCCATGTTCCAACAAGGAACAAACTTCAATCTTCACCTGCAGCTAACAACGCTACAAGAGGGGCTGGGCAAGGCAGTAACATAGCCAAACAACGGTTTGCTAGGACAAGGTGGGTTAGAGTCTTGGTTCAACAATATGGGAGGCATGATAAGCAAGTGGTAGGTATCGCAGCATAGGCATAGCAAAAGAGCGAGCAACTAGCAAGCAAAGATAGATGTGATTTCGAGGGTATGGTCATCTTGCCTGAGATCCCGCAAGGAAGAAGAACGAGTCCATGAAGAAGACAAAATGGCGTTGACGAACGGGTCCTCACAAACACGACGTTATCCGAACCAACCCGAAGAAGCAAACACCGGAAAGAAGCACACAACGTAGTAAACAACCAACACATGAACATGGTATGATATGCAGGATGCGGTATGCGATGCATATGCATGACTTGCAAATGAATGACTGGACCTGGCCTCAACTTGGAAATCCAAGAGTGCCACTAGAAAGGTGAGGTTATTTCGGTTGAAATCGATATAAAGAACACCGGAATCGGATGCACGGTTTGGAAATGGCAAGCAAAACAAATATGGCACCGGTCTGCGATAATCAGCAAGTGACCAACTAAATGCAACAAGATAAATGTGCTACAGCACTCAAACATGGCAACAAAATACATGGCAGGGATCCACTCAAGATGCTTGACAAAAGATGAACACTGAGCTACGGCTAATTCATCCATTAACAGGTTCAAACAAGCATGGCAAACGTGCAAATGATATCAGGTTTCAGACTTTGTGAAATTAACACAAGTCTGGAATTTATCATCAAGAAGCACACTTTAGAGCATGAAAACTAGAAGCTACATGATCTTAACATGGCAAAGCAAGGCATGGCATGAAGCTACTCAAAGCACTTAACAAAAGTCCCTTAGTGACCTTGAGCCAAAAGGGATCAGAAAATACAATTGCAAGCATGTGAACATAGCAAAAACATAAACAGATCTCAGACTTAGTGAAAAACTAGAGCATGTAAAATAGTTAACGAGTAGGCATGTTTACGAGCTCGATGCACTCACTACAGAGCATGGCATGACAAACTAAGCATACACCCATCAAGAAGACATGGCAAGAACAACAACATAGCATGCACGGATCAATAGCAACATCCTCGGCAAAATCGCTAACAGGTCAACAATCTACCAGGATTCATGATATAGCAAAAGTAGAGCTCGATTGACTCAAGCTAGGTTGCTCCATAAATGCAAACAAAGACATGCACTGGTAGAAAAAGGGCCTGTAGTCCCGGTTCGTAAGGGACTTTTGTCCCGGTTCTGGAATCGGGACTAAAGGGTCGGTACTAATGCCCTGTCCCTTTAGTCCCGGTTCATTCCAGAACCGGGACAGATGGGACTCCACGTGGCCTGTGCATGGAGCCCAGGCAGGAGACCCTTTGGTCCTGGTTGGTGGCACCAACCGGGACCAATAGGCATCCACGCGTCAGCATTTCTGTGGCTGGGGTTTTTTTTGAAA
>NC_041388.1:522205356-522219703 GCF_002162155.2 Triticum dicoccoides
GGGGGGGGGGTTTGGGGGTTTTGGGGGGTTAATTTAGGTGTTTCATATATTGTGTTAGCTAGCTATAATTAATAGATAGAAGTGTCCTCTCTTATGTCCGTGCTTGGTCGACGCTACGTACTATACATACGTATAGAGAGGACTAGACACGCTAGCTAGCTAGTAAGCAAACGAAGGAAACAGAAGATCGTCATGAACATATATGCATACAGAGAGAAGTGATATCGACCACCTCTCCTTCTCCGAGAGATTGGTCGAACAACAAGTTCTCGTATATCTATCCGACACTACCGGCTACATATATACAATAATTATCTCTTACAAATATAATCATACGGACTCATGGTCCACATAGTATTCTCCGTCTTCAGTGATCACGTGGTCAAGAAAGAATGCCGCCAATTCCTCTTGAATTGCTCGCATGCGAGCTGGTGCTAGGAGTTCATCCCGCTTCCGAAACATATAATTTGAAGAAGGGGGTCAATACATATATATATATATGAATGAATGAAACTCAACACAAATGATGGTAATAAAATAAAATTGTGAATGTTGTTATTTATGTACTTCATATTGTTCATCAGAGTACCCGCCCCGCTCACAGGTCGTGTGGCGGATGGACTCGCAGACATAGTACCCACAGAAATCTTTCCCTTGTTCCTGCCACAACCACTTTACAAGAAATAGATGTCAATCAAACTGATAAGCAAGAATGCTAAATGGTATTGATGAAACTAGCGCTTGAATCACTAGGAGATGCGCGGAACATGCTACTATAGTACTTACTTTCGGATGTCTAAATTCCAGCTCCTTCGGCAGTCCCGAAACATTTCTGGTGAATATTCTCCCAACCCTGCCGAACAAAGAAAACAATTACTTGATATCAGGAAATGAAGAAAGTTGCTGATATGGTGGATAATGATCGATTTAACTTCTTGAGGATTTCAGTCATGTCCGCATACTCCTGGGGATCTTTTCGTTTAGAGTCCAAGACAGTTACTACTCCCCGCTCAAGACTAATCTCTAGGAGAATATAGTGGTACCTGTGCACGCATGCATAACTCATCAATTACATTACTATAACTTGGACTAATATATAAGGGAAACCGAATATGCACAAGACAGTAACACTCACTTGAAGTTGTAAGGAAAGAGTATTATATCTTTATTTTCATTTTTTTGAATGATCGTAGCAAGTTGGCCTCAGTATCTTTGGGACGATGTTCAACCTCAGTTGCATCTATGAGATATGTGTTAACGAACCCAATATCACCGATTTGTCTTTTCTTCAATTCGGCGATCTTCAATCTGCATAATATAGTGAGGATAATTATAAATACATGCAATGAAAGAGATGAGCTATATAGAGAGACTTAATGACAGAAGTAGTAGTACTTCCAGACAGTAGCAGGTGACCGTTGTTTTATCGAAGGCCAATTGATTGAAAAACTGATAGAACTCCTTAAATGGAATAGGCAACAGTTCAATTCCAACGAGGTCATGCTCCGGTTTAACTCTCGCATACAAAGTACTCCTCCCCCCAGACACTCTGCAAATTTTCAAATGCGAATCATGTAATCTTCGCATCATAGTTGTTAAAGATTTTTCATCTTTGACGAGAGGCTTCCCGTACTCGTATCTATGTATCTGTACCTCCATGGGATCATAATGTACATCGTTGGGCAGGTAATCGTCAACATTGCAATAACTGGGTACCATCCTCGGATCGACGATGTTGCTAGGCACCTTGAGCAGGGGGCACGATTGCTTCGCTTGTTCGCCGAGCTGGGCAATTTGTTTCCCAGCTGCTCGTCGTTCTTTCAGCCTTTGATCACTAACTATACTTCCCGACCGCTCCGCTTCGGCCCATGTCTTTGCAATAATGCGCTCATAGTTGCCTTTCGGTGGAGACTTGGGTGGTTTTGCCAGGGCAGCCAGAGTGCGCTTCACTTTCACCGGATCTACCTTCTCCTCCGGAGGTGGATGTCTCTTTGCTCTCAACCCTTTAAACCAGTCATCCACTTCGGTTCGCGCGATCTTCTCATTCTCCTCTCGTATGGTAACTTCTGTGGACTCTTCAGAGAAGGACCGAATCTGTATGTCCTCCCGCCTCTGGTTGTACTGCTAGACGCCGGCCGAGCAGACGGAGCGGTTGTCTTCTTTACTTGCTTATGAGGCGGAGGAGAAGGACTACGACGTGCCGGAGCAGCTGCCGGAGCGGCGTCGGGTCTCTTCCGCCCTTGCTGACGAGGCGGAGAAGGAGGAGGCTGGCTGCTCGGGCGCGCCGGCGCAGGCGGAGAAGGAGGCGGAGTGCCGCCACGCACCGGAGAAGGAGCCGGCCGAGGGCCCTGATCGTCACTCGCCGGAGGAGGAGGCGGTGGAGGAGGCGGAGTGCCCTGACTCGTCGTCGGAGGAGGAGGAGGCGGAGGCGTCTAGTTCGGAAGGTTGATGAGCTCCTTCCGCCATAGGCATGGAGTCTTCAGAGCAGACCCTAGCCGAGTCTCCCCTTCACCGGTAGGGTGGTCAAGCTGGAGGTCCTCAAATCCCTCTATTATTTCATCCACCATCACCCTAGCATATCCTTCTGGAATCGGCCGGCAGTGAAAAGTTGCGCCGGGTTCAGTAGGATAAACAGAGCCAACCGCCGCCTTGACCTTCAAATTCATCCATTGCGTCATAAGGTGGCATTTTTGAGACTCCGTGATAGCATCCACGGGATAGCTGGCAGGAGTCGTCAAGGCATGCTCCGGCTGAAGCAGCTCGGTGGAAGCCACGCTGCTTCTGCGCTGAAATGGCGGGGTAGCTTCGGGGGAAGCTTCGGCAGTATGTTTGCTGTGATTTGCTTCTCGTTCCTCTATCGCGTCTACCCTTGCTTGCAACGCCTGCATTTGGGTCTGCTGCACTTTTTTCCTCCTCTCATGGGATTTGTAACCGCCTGCGTCCGGAAACCCAACCTTCCACGGAATGGAGCCTGGCGTGCCTCGTGTCTGTCCAGGGTGCTCAGGATTCCCGAGGGCCATTGTGAGCTCGTCGTTCTCTCTGTCTGGAAAGAACGTCCCTTGCTACGCTGCTTCGATATACTGCTTAAGCTACCTGACTGGTATGTCCATTTGATCGTTCGTCCAAATGCACTTCCCTGTTACAGGGTCCAAGGTTCCGCCAGCCCCGAAGAACCAAGTCCGGCAATGGTCTAGCCAGTTAATTGTCTCTGGTTTGATCCCTTTATCAACCAGATCATTCTTAGTCTTGGCCCACTTAGGTCGGGCTACGAGGTAGCCACCTGACCCCGTGCGATGGTGATGCTTCTTCTTCGCAGCATTTTGCTTGTTTGTCACCGACATCTTCTTACTCTTTTCCGATGTCTTGTGGGCCACAAATGCGGGCCAGTGATCTCTGATCTTCTCATATATGCCCTTGAATTCTGGTGTCTCATTATTTTTGACAAACTTATTCAACTCTTTCTTCCACCTCCTGGATAGTTCTGCCATCCTCTTAAGAGCAAAAGACTTGATTAATTGCTCTTTTACTGTGTTCTCTGGATTATCCTCTGGCGGTAGGGTGAAATTTAACTTCAGCTCAGTGCAAAGATCATTTTTCTGCATATCATTGACATAAGACACCTCAGGGTCTTCTATAGCCGGCTTAAACCATTGCTGGATGCTTATCGGGATCTTGTCGCTAACCAGAACCCCGCACTGAGCAACAAATGCGTTCTTTGTTCGGATGGGTTCAATCGGTTGTTCGTCGGGCGCGATTGCTATGATCTCAAACCTTTCATCCGAGCTCAACTTTTTCTTCGGGCCTCGTCTCTTTACCGAAGTTGTGCTCGATCCAGAGGGCGAGAAAAAAGAACAAAGACTTAATTAATATGTGTACATACCAAAACAATGAATGCATCAATCAGCTAGTCAGCACAGGCTTAACTAATATATATACCTGGCTGGACTCGGTTCGGTCACCGGAGCCATCATCACGGTCTCCTTCTTGCACCGGCATTGGGTCACCGGAGCCGTCCTCATGTCCTTCTTCTATCACCGGCATTAGGCCACCGTAGCCAGCTTCTTCACCCTCTCCTTCCAAACCATCGGTGTCGTTGAGAAACAACGAGACGGCATCACTTCCTTCTGCGATTATGTCCCTCAACAACGCTTCTTTTGCTTCGTCTCGGGTGGTGTCCATAGTTTCTACAAATATTTACAACATGGCAATTATTATTCAAACATGACAGATGGATATATTAGTGGAAAACGTAGAACTACCTACCTAATCATAGTAAGGAATCATATATATTAATTAGTGGCCTCGACGCTGCTTCTCTAGGGTTTGGGGTGGCCTCGACAATGCTTCAAGGGTTTGGGGTGGACTCGAGAACGCTTCAAGGAGGGGGTAATATCGACCCCTCCCCCCACGTGTTGAAGCTATCGGGAGGGGGTATATATCGACAATGATGACACTACATCTATGTCCCTCGACGACCCTCGTTCCCGATAAAAAAAGAGGAAGAAGAAGAAAAAAAAGAGGAGAAGAAAGAATAGAGGAGAACTCCTCTATTCTTTCTTCTCCTCTTTTTTTTCTTCTTCCTCTTCTCTTTTTATCCTCTTCTTCCTCTCATGTTCGAGAGGATCGCCGAGGGGTCGGGAGGTTGCCTAGTTTCAAAGGATTCAACAAAACCATCTCTTCATCATTAGGTGAAAGTAACAGGTGCGAAGGATTCCCTGGTTACTTTGGAACGGAGTCCTAGATAGGATAATTCGCTTTTTGGTACAAAGTTCAGCAAGAACCTTCCAAATATCATTATTTGGAAGGCCTTTGCTAAAATTCATACAAAAAGGAAAATTATCCTATCCGGGACACCATTTCAAAATAACTTTGGAGGACTTCGTCATGCCCTGGTTACTTCTGGCTAATGATGAAGCCATGGATTTCTTCAATACTTTGACAATAGGAAATCTCTATCTCGACCCCTCGGCGATCCTCGACCCCTCGAACCCTCGACGACCCTGGAACCCTCGACCCCTCGGAGATCCTCTTCTTCCTCTCATGTTCGAGAGGATCGCCGAGGGGTCGGGAGTTTGCCTAGTGTCAAAGGATTCAACAAAACCATGTCTTCATCATTAGGCGAAAGTAACAGGTGCATGATGGTACGAAGCTCTCCAAAGTTATTTTGGAATGGAGTCCAAGATAGGATAATTCGCTTTTTGGTACAAAGTTCAGCAAGAACCTTCCAAATATCATTATTTGGAAGGCCTTTGCTGAAATTCATACAAAAAGGCAAATTATCCTATCCGGGACACCATTCCAAAATAACTTTGGAGGACTTCGCCATGCCCTGGTTACTTCCGGCTAATGATGAAGCCATGGATTTCTTCAGTACTTTGACACTAGGAAACCTCTCTCGACCCCTCGGCGATCCTCGACCCCTCGAACCCTCGACGACCCTGGAACCCTCGACCCCTAGACGACCCTGGAACCCTCGACACTATAGAACCCTCGAACCCTCGACCCTAAAACCCTCGACCCTTGACACCTTAACGACCCTCGACCCTTGACCCTAGTTGTCACGACCGGTTTTTCCGGGTAATAATTTCCAGAAAAGACCATCGTGCTCATCAGCCCCAGGATTACTATTAGCTGATGAGGCTCCAACTTGATACAGAAATTCCAAGCAAAATACAAAATATGTAGTACAAGACCATTCTGGCCTGTGAGTACAACAAATGGTTTCTAGTGGTTGATGGCGGAAGCGGGTTGTGAAACATCAGTGTCTATGGGACTCCATTTCCCACGGGAACAGCTGACCAGGTTAATTCCTATCTTCGCGAGGCTGCTATCTCCATTTGAGTGGGTTCCGGGGCTGGCATCGTGTCGCTCCTCTCCGAGCAAGAAAATCTTCAATGTGTGGAAAGGCAGGGTGCTCTCCAAACTTTTGAAAGTTTTCTTCTCTTTCCCCAAAATCTGCAATGGATTACGCCTTCACTTAAGCACGTGGACGGTGCAGGGTGTCACTGACAGTGGGCCCGCCTGGCCCACTGGTCATGTTTGACCAGTCGCCGCGCGTCGTCTCCCTCCTCTGCCCGAGCAGAGCGGGGCTCCGGCGATCGTCGCCGGCGTTTGGCTGCTCCTCGCGGGCCCCCGAGGGTAGGGATGGATCCGCACGGCTGGGGCGGTTCTCCCGGTGGTCGTAGGGTCGTCGGAGGTGGAGGAAATCGCCGGCGGCGAGCTCCGCGGCGGAGGGAAGCTCCGGTGACAAAGTGATTTGTTGGCGGCGATGGCTCCCAATCAAAATTAAGTAGGGGGTTGGGTTTGCAGGGGAATGAGGAAGTTACTGGCGAAGAGAACAGAGAGGGGGAGGTACTGGAGGTGCCGGATTGGCCGGGGCGGTGGTGGCGGCAGGAGTTGCCGGAGATGAGGAAGGAGGCCTCCCCGGGTCGAATGCGAGGCAGGGGAGCACCGTGGGGGTAGCATGAGGTCGCCTGCGTGCTCGGGGAGGCTCGGGGGCCTCCATTTATAGCTCACCGAGGTCGGTTCCGCGGCGGTGGATAAGGGCGGCCGGCGAACCGACGTTCTGTAGCAGCAGGGCATCGTGGCGGCGACGAGCGCTAGAGGACACACTCGCGGATGAGCACGCGCTGTTCTAGGGGCCAGGTGGCGAGCGTGAGAGGCTTTGGCGGCGCCGACATGGGTAGAGGCTGCCGGGCGGCGGCGGCGGCTAGCGCTTGGCCTGCCGGGCACGGCGGGGGCTGCTTGGCGCGTTGCCGCGAGGAGGGGAGCGCGTGGCGTGGTGCTGCAGAGCGGGCCCAAGCCGTGGGGCCAGCGTGTCGGCTCGTGTGCGCGGCATGCAATTGGCGCACTCTGGGCGCGTCCAGTGCACGCACACCAGATGTTCGACACAATGCCGCGGCATGCTACAGGTCGCAGGTGAGGGTGGGGTTTACCAGATCGAGGTTAGGAGCAACTGGGAGTCTAGTGGACATGCTAGTCTGATCAAAGGTGCAAGTTTATAGTGCAATGCCAAAACTCATGTCAAAACTGATCGTGCTCTCCAGGTGTTTGACAAAATGCCAATGGCACCTAGGCATGTCTTGGAGTGGCCAAAAACTCCAGATGGGGGTCTCTTTAGATGCAAGAGAGAGTGGTGTGGTTATTTGGACAAAAGGGGAAACTTGCTAGTGCAAGTTTTGCAAAACTACATTTCTGGACAGGAAATAAATAGCATTATTTCATGAACCAAAAATGATCCAAATGGTGCATGCTCCTGGACTTAAGGGTTTAACATGGAGGACTACAAGCAGGAGAAATAATCAAGGGTATAGGAGCAACTAAAATGGGTGTTGCTGTACAAACCATCAAATTGGACCAGAATGGAAAAGAGGTTGATTCACTCAAACTTTTCAAAGAACAACCCTGGATTTTTGCACAAAGTGGAATAATATGTTCCTACTGACCTCCCTTAATTTTGGTAGAAGTTTTAAAGAATTATTTAAATGGGTTGCAGTGCAAAATGCACTCTGGACCAGAGAAGACAAATTGAGTGCAGGGCTCAAAATATTTCATGAATGAAATATATTTTTGCATAAAAGTGATTTAAAAACATCACATGACATCTCCAAATTTTTGTGGAAATTTTAAGTGAATCTATCAAATGGTTGTAGTTCAAATATGGCCATTTAACCTTGAAAAACTATTTTCAAGAAAGTAAAGATCAAGCAATTTATTTAGTTAATTAGTTACACTGATAAAAGGAAAGTTTTCTAGAGAGGTTAAACAAGTCCAATAACATATTTGAAAAGTTTTCTCTTTGGGAAAAACTCATCATAACAGGGAAGGAAATGACTTAAAAATCAAAATGGAGCTCAGAAATCCAAAGTTTTAATTCCTGGCAAAATTTTAACTTAATAAAACAAGGCCAAATTTTTGGGGTGTCACAATACTATCCCCCTTAAGAAAAATCTCGTCCTCGAGATTTGCTAAAAGCGGTGTTAAGAAAATATTTACGCAATAATGATGTGGCTACAGTGAGAGGGAAATAAGTGGTGAAAAACCACAGTGTGAAAACTGGTACTGCGTGGAAGAGTCTACGGTTTGGATCAAAATCGGGTGATTTCTACGCTGGATAAAAATTTAGAATAATCTTCTAATTTAAATATACGCTGGTCGTACCCGAGAGCACAGTGCTCTCTCTGGCCGACAGGTGGACCCGGGGTCCACTGTCAGTCTCCTCTGCTCCCTCTGGCTCTTTCTTCTACCTCTGGCTCTCTCTTCCTCCTCTCTCCCGCGCGCTTTCTCGCGCTTTCTCCACCGGCGATGCCTAATGCGTAGGGCATCTAGGCCGTACCGTGGTAGTGCGCGGCGTGCTAGCTGCCGGTGCAGCGTGCACTCACCTCGCGGGCCAGCGCGCTGTCGGCACTGCTCGCGGATTCGACTCTGAACACTGGCGATCGACGACGAGCGGCGTTGGTGGACTTCGGCCACCGTACACCGAGCTCGAGCTATAAAAACGGCCGGGGTGACTCTCTCTTCTTCCTCACATCTGGCCTCACTTCTCCTCCTCCTTCTTTCTCCATTACTGCTTATAGAAGCTTGGGTGAGGCTCTAATGGCGGAGGCGATGCTGGACTGGTTTGTGATCCTGATATGCGGAGGGCTGGCGACACTGCTGGCGCTCTCTGTGCTCCTGTGCGCGATAATCTTCGACGAGTACCGCGATGCTGCGGCTCAGGTGTTGGTTCTCCGCGGTGGTGGTGATCATGAGGAGTAGATGGAGTGTGCCGGGTGCTAACTGTAGTTAAGGGGGTGAGGGATTAGCTGGATGTAACACCGTTGCAAGGTTTTGCAATCAGTGTATGTGTCTGAATGATAATGGTTGTGAGTCCGCTGCGTAGTGCTGTGTGAAATTAATTAATCCATGTCGTGAGAAGGGGCAGGTGTAGCAACTCAGGGAAAAGAAATCTCGCTCCAGGATTTCGCGAGGGAAAAACAGTTAATTTAAAGGAGCATAAACCACAACAAAAACTACACACATTAGTAGAAGCCAAATAATTGACTTGCCGTACAAACTCAGGGTATTACGCATAAGTCACACACATAAATAAATGCTGCAAAGATCAAATACAGTAGTGACGTCTAAAATGAAAATGGTAACTGGACGGAGTCCTGATAAAATGTCTCTGGTAAAGGAATACACTCCTCTTCAATTGGAGGAAGTGGATTGACCAGTCGATGTATGCGTCTCTCCGGGTCGGGTCTCAGTGGTCTGCCGATGGCAATCTGAGGATTTAAACCTGCGAGGCTCTGGAGATAATCCATCACTCGCTGGTTCAAATGCTCTTGAGCAATGATGTACTGGATAAGGTTGGCCAGAACTGGGTCTCTCTCAATACGTCCACCGGGAAAAGATGTTACTTCTCCGGGTGCTGCACGGCTCGGAAAGTAATAATATACTCGTTCGCGGGCATAGGGTACTGCGGATCGAAGACGAGCAATCGCTTCTTTCGCAGCAGCCTCTATGGCCAAGTGTGGGGTTGGCATAGATTTCCCCACGAAGGAAACTTCTATTGGATCTTGGTTGGGGTCTACAGGAGGAATGTGTACTGCTGCCCAATATTCCGAGGTGGATGGGGTGATCCTTGATTTGAACAGCTCGTACTGAGGTGGCTGGGTAGAACCCATGGTACTGCGGGTAAAATCCCACAATATTTTGACAAAAGTACCTGTAGTTGCATCTGGGGTTCTCAGATGAATGCTGGGGCTCGGCATGACAGGAAAAAGTGCGAGTGTGGTGCACAAGGTGGGGGTTGCTGGGTAAGGTCACAAGGTGGCCCTTATATAGCAATGGAGCTAGATCATTTTACAGAGGTGAAAGGTAAAAATTTGCCAGCTTAGCTCCAAAGGTCGGGTCGGTGTCAGAGATACACATATCTCATAAAGAGACGTGTTACTGTGGTTGTCGTCGGGTTGGTTTTGGTAGTTGTGCCCGGAAAAATATGTAGCTATGCGCTGACCAATTATGCAAGGCTACTATTAAGACAGAGGCACAACGACAGGCTGTGTTAATATACACGGTCGCACGATTACAAAGCGAGGATACATTCAAACTTGGTGCTACTCATACGGCTTAGTCTACCTCGTTTATGTCTAAACGGGCGTGCCTGGTGGATGTCGAGGCTTCTCCACGTGTCTCTCTGCCGGGATTAGTCGGAGATGGCGGAGGAACTACAGGGTCGGGGTAGTGATGATGACCATCGCGGGGATTGTTGGCCACAACCCCGTTGGAGTGTGCTCCCAATATGCGATGAAGCACTTCTGGGGTTATCGCAGCACCTTGGCCGATGGCTAGGGCAGATCTCGGGGTCTCGATCGGTTGTCCAAACAGCACGACTGGGTTATCGGTGTTGGCCTCGTTTTCTTCTCTCGCCGGGGCTCGACGAACCAGCTCTCCACGAGCTGCAATTAGATCAATAGTGATCTGGTCGAACAGTGCCTCTAGTGCACTTACATAGCGCACTAGGTGCAACAATGCGGGGTCCGTCTCGTGATCTCCGTTGGCAACTTGGGGTGGTCTACCATATCCTTCACGTCTGGGGTAGTAGTGGAACGAGCGATAGTTAACTCTGGGCGACAACTGCCTGAGATGAACTATAGCCTCTCGAGCGGCTAGCTGGATGGCTTGTGGCTCAAAGGAAGTTGTCCTTCCGGTGAACCTGTAGGGGCGTTCGGGTGCTAGACCCCTACCGTAGATGTGCACAGTGGCCCAGAATTGACGGTCTTCACCGCTCATGGGTCCTTGATACACAACATATTCTGGTGGCTCCTCTAATGCATAGGCACGACGGGTGAGGTTTGCGAGGATGGTCACAAAACCTCCAAGGTTGGTTGCGGTGGTTTCGTTGTGCACGACAGGGCCAGGCATTGTGGCTCGGTTTGGGGGTAGCGGCTGTGCTGTGCTGGGTTGAGGCTAGCGTGCCCTTTTTATAAGAAAAAGGGGACGGAGTCTTCCTTCGCACGCTTGCGAGAAAGGACTATTTAGGGGCCGGTCACTGGCGCATGAGCGACAGGTTAGGTTGATAGGTTGGGCACCGACTGCCAAAAGGTGTTGGGTCACTGTGTGGCTATCTTGCACGAGAAGCTTGGCTGGGGTTTGGTTAAGGTCTGGTGGGTTGGTTTGCCTAAGTTTATTGACCTGGCTAAGATAGGATTAGCCAATGGTCAGCCTGGCTCTGATACCAAGCCTGTCACGACCGGTTTTTTCGGGTAATAATTTCCAGAAAAGACCGCCGTGCTCATCAGCCCCAGGATTACTGTTAGCTCATGAGGCTCCAACTTGATACAAAAATTCCAAGCAAAATACAAAATATGTAGTACAAGACCATTCTGGCCTGTGAGTACAACAAATGGTTTCTAGTGGTTGATGGCGGAAGCGGGTTGTGAAACATCAGTGTCTACGGGACTCCATTTCCCACGGGAACAGCTGACCAGGTTAATTCCTATCTTCGCGAGGCTGCTATCTCCATTTGAGTGGGTTCCGGGGCTGGCATCGTGTCGCTCCTCTCCGAGCAAGAAAATCTTCAATGTGTGGAAAAGCAGGGTGCTCTCCAAACTTTTGAAAGTTTTCTTCTCTTTCCCCAAAATCTGCAATGGATTACGCCTTCACTTAAGCACGTGGACAGCGCGGGGTGTCACTGACAGTGGGCCCGCCTGGCCAACTGGTCATGTTTGACCAGTCGCCGCGCGTTGTCTCCCTCCTCTGCCCGAGCGGAGCGGGGCTCCGGCGATCGTCGCCGGCGTTTGGCTGCTCCTCGCGGGCCCCCGAGGGTAGGGATGGATCCGCACGGCTGGGGCGGTTCTCCCGGTGGTCGTAGGGTCGTCGGAGGTGGAGGAAATCGCCGGCGGCGAGCTCCGCGGCGGAGGGAAGCACCGGTGACAAAGTGATTTGTTGGCGGCGATGGCTCCCGATCAAAATTAAGTAGGGGGTTGGGTTCGCAGGGGAATGAGGAAGTTACTGGCGAAGAGAACAGAGAGGGGGAGGTACTGGAGGTGCCGGATTGGCCGGGGCGGTGGCAGCGGCAGGAGTTGCCGGAGATGAGGAAGGAGGCCTCCCCGGGTCGAATGCGAGGCAGGGGAGCGCCGTGGGGGTAGCATGAGGTCGCCTGCGTGCTCGGGGAGGCTCGGGGGCCTCCATTTATAGCTCGCCGAGGTCGGTTCCGCGGCGGTGGATAAGGGCGGCCGGCGAACCGACGTTCTGTAGCAGCAGGGCGTCGTGGCGGCGACGAGCGCTAGAGGACACACTCGCGGATGAGCACGCGCTGTTCCAGGGGCCAGGTGGCGAGCGTGAGAGGCTTTGGCGGCGCCGACATGGGCAGAGGCTGCCGGGCGGCGGCGGCGGCTAGCGCTTGGCCTGCCGGGCACGGCGGGGGCTGCTTGGCGCGTTGCTATGAGGAGGGGAGCGCGTGGCGTGGTGCTGCAGAGCGGGCCAAAGCCGTGGTGCCAGCGTGTCGGCTCGTGTGCGCGGCATGCAATTGGCGCGCTCTGGGCGCGTCCAGTGCACGCACACCAGATGTTCGACACAACGCCGCGGCATGCTACAGGTCGCAGGTGAGGGTGGGGTTTACCAGATCGAGGTTAGGAGCAACTGGGAGTCTAGTGGACATGGTAGTCTGATCAAAGGTGCAAGTTTACAGTGCAATGCCAAAACTCATGTCAAAACTGATCATGCTCTCCAGGTGTTTGACAAAATGCCAATGGCACCTAGGCATGTCTTTGAGTGGCCAAAAACTCCAGATGGGGGTCTCTTTAGATGCAAGAGAGAGTGGTGTGGTTATTTGGACAAAAGGGGAAACTTGCTAGTGCATGTTTTGCAAAACTACATTTCTGGACAGGAAATAAATAGCATTATTTCATGAACCAAAAATGATCCAAATGGTGCATGCTCCTGGACTTCAGGGTTTAACATGGAGGACTACAAGCAGGAGAAATAATCAAGGGTATAGGAGCAACTAAAATGGGTGTTGCTGTACAAACCATCAAATTGGACCAGAATGGAAAAGAGGTTGATTCACTCAAACTTTTCAAAGAACAACCCTGGATTTTTGCACAAAGTGGAATAATATGTTCCTACTGACCTCCCTTAATTTTGGTAGAAGTTTTAAAGAATTATTTAAATGGGTTGCAGTGCAAAATGCACTATGGACCAGAGAAGAAAAATTGAGTGCAGGGCTCAAAATATTTCATGAATGAAATATATTTTTGCATAAAAGTGATTTAAAAACATCACATGACATCTCCAAATTTTTGTGGAAATTTTAAGTGAATCTATCAAATGGTTGTAGTTCAAATATGGCCATTTAACCTTGAAAAACTATTTTCAAGAAAGTAAAGATCAAGCAATTTATTTAGTTAATTAGTTACACTGATAAAAGGAAAGTTTTCTAGAGAGGTTAAACAAGTCCAATAACATATTTGAAAAGTTTTCTCTTTGGGAAAAACTCATCATAACAGGGAAGGAAATGACTTAAAAATCAAAATGGAGCTCAGAAATGCAAAGTTTTAATTCCTGGCAAAATTTTAACTTAATAAAACAGGGCCAAAGTTTTGGGGTGTCACACTAGTTCCCGACCCTCGACCCCTCGGCGATCCTCGACACCCTCGTTCCCGAAAAAAATATAGAAGAAGAAGAAGAAGAAGAAGAAGAAGAAGAAGAAGAAGAAGAAAGAGGAGAAGAAGAAAGGAATAGTTAGAGGAGAAGATCGAAGAAAAAAAAAGAAAAAAAAAGGAGAAGAAGAAAGGAATAGTGGAGAAGAAGAAAAAATAGAATATATTCTATTTTCTCTTCTTCTCCACTATTCCTTTCTTCTTCTCCTCTTCTTTTTCTTCTTTTTTCTTCTTCTTATTTATTTCTCCTCTTCTTCCTCTCCTCTTCTTCTTTCTAAGTCCTGCTTATATACACAGAGTATTTGTCCCGGTTCGTACCCCTCTCGACCCCTCGTCCCTCTCTCGACCCCTCGACGACCCTCGTCCCTGATAACAATTTTTTTCTCCCCTCGACCCCTCTCGACCTCTCATCCCCCTCTCGACCCCTCATCATCATCTATCACCCCCCTCGTTTTCTTTAGCATATATCCATGAACAAAAAAATAATTCATATATAGAAAAAAATGCTATATGAACATACATACATATGAGCATATACAGAGAGCATATACATAGCCAAATCCATATACAGAGAGCATATACATACATACATACATACATACATATGAGCATATACATACATACATAGCCAAATCCAAATACATATGAGCATATACATACACATATGAAAAAATTTATCACATACAGAGAGCAGCGGCGGC
>NC_041388.1:522220240-522221373 GCF_002162155.2 Triticum dicoccoides
TACAAGGATCGATGGGAAGGGGGGAGCTCACTGGGGGCGCGACGGGGAGGAGGCCGGGGATGGGGAGGAGGCCGGCGACGCGGCACAGGGCGACGGGGAGGGGGCCGGAGATGGCGCACGCAGCGACGAGGAGGAGGCCGGCGACGGCGCACGCAGTAACGGGGAGAAGGCCTGCGGCGGCGCGGGGCGACGGCGACGGGGAGCTGGCGACGACGGGCTCGGGGCAGCGACGACGACGACGAACGGCCTGGAGGCGTAGGGGGGGAATGGGAGCGGTTGGCGAATTTTTCACAAGTGCTACCTTATATACCCAGAGCAATGGTCCCGGTTCATGGCACGAATCGGTACCAATGCACACCTATGCTCCCGGTTCGTGCCACCAACCGGGACCATAGGTCTCTTTTCAGCAGCCGAAAGGGCGGGAAGCAGAGGCCTATGGTCCCGGTTGGTGGCACGAACCGGGACCATAGGGGGGGCATTGGTCCCGGTTGGAGCCACGAACCGTGACCAATGCACCCCTTTAGTCCCAGTTGGTGGCTCCAACCGGGACCAATGGCCTTGTGCTGCCCCGCGCCCAAAAGTTTAGTCCCACCTCGCTAGTTCAGAGGGCTCGGGAGTGGTTTATAAGCGCTGCTGCGCCCACCCTCCCGAGCTCCTCTCAACTGCAGGCTTTCGGGCCTAATCTGTCACTACAATGCCTGTGGGCCTACTGTGCCTACTGCGGGCCTGAATCCTGGCCCATGGTAGGGTTTCTAGTCGTATTCAGGTCGTGGTGGCCCAGTAGGTGGCATTTTTTTGTTTTTTTCTTGCTTTATTTATTTTCTTTTGTTTTTTGCTTTATTTTTTAATTCTTTATGCTTTTAGTTTTAGAAAAATTATAAACTTTTTGTTAATGCCATTAGTTTTTAAATTTGAAAACACTTTTTTAGTTTTTTTGTTTTCTTTGTTGCTTTATTTATTTCATTTAGTGATTATCTTTACTATAAAAATAGTTTTTTCCTGTTTTTTTGATTTGTTTTTTTGCATTATTTATTTTCTTTTGTTTTTTGCTTTAATTTTTAATTCTGTTTGCTTTTAGGTTAGCAAAATTATAAACTTTCTGCTAGTGCCATTACTTTTAGTAAAATTATAAG
>NC_041388.1:522221586-522238223 GCF_002162155.2 Triticum dicoccoides
AAAACACTTTTTTTGTTTTTTTTTTGTTTTCTTTGTTGCCTTATTTATTTTATTTTGTGATTAACTTTACTATAAAAATAGTTTTTTCCTGTTTTTCTGATTTGTTTTTTGCATTAATTATTTTCTTTTTTTTTGCTTTAATTTTTAATTCTGTTTGCTTTTAGGTTAGCAAAATTATAAACTTTCTGTTAGTGCCATTAGTTTTAGAAAAATTATAAACTTTCTGTTAGGGCCCGAGCGGTTACAGGAACGATCTCCTGATTGCGGCCCGTTGTTAGATTTAGGTTATGATCATCGGGGTGACCGGGAGCGGCCGCCACGGTATCGAATTCGGCCAAGATCAAGTCTCCACGGATGTCCGTGACATAGTTCAAGCTCCTGAATCTGAATCGATGGCCAGGGGGCATAGCTTTTGATCTGCTCCTGATGACCAAATGAGTTGGCCCGCAGTGCGAAGCCGCCGAACACGAAGATCTGTCCGGGGAGGAAAGTTTCTCCACAAAAATCATCATTATTGACGATTGAAGGGGCCATCGAACCTTTCAGCGACAGCACATAGGAACTCTCCATGAAAGCAACAATGTCGGTCTCAAAACCGGCGGATCTCAGGTAGGGGGTCCCGAACTGTGCGTCTAAGGTTGATGGTAACAGGAGACAGGGGACACGATGTTTACCTAGGTTCAGGCCCTCTCTATGGAGGTAATACCCTACTTCCTGCTTGATTGATCTTGATGAATATGAGTATTACAAGAGTTAATCTACCACGAGATGGTAATGGCTAAACCCTAGAAGTCTAGGTTGTATGACTACGGTATTGAGTATATCCTTTCCCGACTACACCCTCCAGTTTATATGGACACCGGGGGATCTAGGGTTACATAGAGTCGGTTACATAAGATGGAATCTTCATAGTTGTTTTCCAAGCTTGCCTTCCATGCCAAGGAGAGTCTTATCCTGACACGAGTACAGTCTCCGGTCTTCATATCTTCATAGCCCATCAGTCCGGCCCATAGATAATAGGTCGGACGCTCGAGGACCCCTTCCTCCAGGACTCCCTCAAGGGGCTCCCTGGAGGATTGTCTCACATGTAAGGTAGACGTTGCCGGAGCCCTTGAATGGCCTCGACTGAGGCCTCTGGCTTCAGCAAGATCACCTTGGCATTGTTTATTCTTCTTCTTCTTCCACTTCAACCTCTGTTTCTCTTTCTCATCACTAGCTGGTGAAAGCAAGTACATGATTGGCCTTCTATTTTTGAATTGGTTTTATCTGGGAGGGAGTGCAAGTGTACTAGTAAACAATAGCATTATTTTCACTTGGGAGTCACAAAATAGGGATGAACACATGCATTAAATATCATTTTTACCTAAAGGAAGGTTATGGCGCCAATATGGATGATGAGGATTGGAACACATATCTCCCTTTGTGCAGTTCCACCGAAATGATTCAACTATTCCATTCTGACATTCTAGTTAAAAAGCACAAAAGTCACTTCTTTTAAGAAGTGACTTGTGCAGTGCACCAAAAGGTCACAACAGCAACCTGGTGAAATTGATATCCCTGTTTGCGTAAAAAACTACAATGGAAACAGTCAAAGTCTCAAACAATTACAAGCAAAAACATTTGTCTAAACTTGCCATGGCTAATAATAGTGGCATGGCTTCATTTTACCAGGGGCATTAGAATAGCTAAATATTTGGTATAAGGGCATGGGACAGTGGGTGCACCAGTAGTCCAGCACCATGTACCTAAACAGGGGCATAATGTGGTGACTCAAAGATTGTTGCCCCGAGAAACAAACATCCAAGAAACATATCTGGGTTGGTCCCATTTTTATTCACTCTAGCCACCTACTCCGATGTGTGGATAGCAAATCAAGTCCTGGTCATACCACTGTGTACAGCGTTATCCCGATATTTCCCTTTTCGACCAAGAGACCAGTTGGATGACCAGTCTGTACTTCTTTCACCCCCTTTCCTTCCTGTTTGTACCAAGTCCTATGTGCATACTAAATTCCCCCACCCCCACTTTATTTCTTGTTTGAACCAAGTACATGATTCGACTCGATGAAGTAGCTTTACCTCTAACAATAGAAGAAAAAAATAGGTGACGTTGGACCATCCGATCGAGAGGGGCTGAGAGGTAGAAAATGATGCACATGCAGCGACGTAGTGAGCTGGGGAAGTAGAGCAAAGGCAGTTTCGAAGGAAGATATACCTGAAGGTCGTTGGGATGTGGATAGGTGGGCGGTGGGAGGATGGATCCGCCCACACTAGGGCAACGATGAAGGGATTGGAGGACCTCCTGCGCCGGCGCTCGGCCAGAGATAACGGTGTAGCCGGCAGTGGGTCTCCTCCCTCGCTGTCGACGACGGCCTAAACGCTGCCCCTCCTCCCCTTCACCGGTGGAGGGGGATATGTCCGGATCCATAACCAGCGGTGAGGATAGAAAGATAGTGTTTTTTCAAGGGATAAAGATAGTATTACCACCCCTATATTGTTTAGATTTGTAGAGGATGAGAGTGTGTGAATAGAGCAACCCTAGCAAGCAAGCGTGGAGGCTCCGGCCTATATATACGTAATGGGGTAGTTTTCCTTTCTGACTCCATCAAAAAAATCGTTTAAAATTGTGTACTACATGCCAGGTCGCCGTTTTTTACTTGTTGATTGTTTTTTGAGATAGCTACCCGCTTGTTCCAAGTGGTGTTACGGTGTTCCGGGTCGCACTTTCTATTGTTCAAGTCTGGTACATGTCCCTCCATTAAATGAACAACCACCCCCTCGTAAAAATTGTGAACAAGCCCACGGCTAAAATTATCGGAAACATGGGTTACCCCACTCCCTCCGTTCCTAAATATAAGCCTTTTTATTAGCCACACCTAAGACAAGAATTTTTTGATGAGCAGTGAAACCCACATGTCATAGACAGAAAAAGTGTGGCAAGATTCCCTTAGGCAAACCAAAGTGTGTCTAACAATTTGAGCAATAGAAGTTAGGCAAGTGTGTCAAGTGTGGGAAAAATAATGTGGCAACATAAGACAAACATAGCACTAGTAGAAAAAGTGTCAAATGTGAGGCACATTAGTGCCGGTTTGAATTTGAGCCAGCACTAATGTTTCCATTAGTGCCGGTTCCAATGGCTAGGTGGGCGGAAATCATTAGTACCGGTTCGTGGCGAACCTTTAGCACCGGTTCATGCCACGAACCGGTACTAAAGTAAGTGGTGGCAGGATGTTGCCAGTCCGGGGCGCCTCCAACACCTTTAGTACCGGGTCGTATCACGAACCGGTACTAAAGGTCGTCGTACATACACCCTTCGTCCACCCAAGCTTGCTGTGTTCTTCCCCTTTCCCCTCTCCTCTCTTTTCTTTCCCTCTTCCTCTCAAGCTCATCACACATTTTGCCCAAAATTTGTCAAGATTTGAAGGCCCCCATCGATTCAAATGATCACAAAGGCTAGCAACTTTCTCCTTTCATCTCTCATTGCTAGATTAGCTCTTGCAATGCTTTATATAGTGATTGATTTGTGAGTTTAGTAATTTGGGAGGAATTATATATATGTGCTAGTATTTGATTTTTATGAAATTTGAGGTCAAAAATAACACTTAGTTTGCATATGTAGGTGTGGTTTACTTAGTACCTTCTAAATCTCCGTCATAACCACCGTCGCTCGCCCGCAACGTCCCGTCGCCGGCACAACCTTGTGGTGAGCCTCTTGTTCATGAATGTTTTATATAAAAATTGATGTTTGTGTGATTTGGATATATAGTTACTCGTATAATTATCTTACCCATACGTTGTTTGTTATACATAGTGACATGGTTTTGATATCCGTCCCCGTCGAATCTCGTCCGGGTTATGATTCGGATGTGGTATATTCTCTTTTAAAACTATTTGTTTTATTTCGTGTTTATGACAAATTATGCCCATCTAGTTGACATTGATATTTGTATGTAGGAGGTAGTTGAACCGGAAATTCCAACCGACCGTATTGTCGAGAGGTCAAATTTAGTTGAAAGAGAAAATGAGGATTTGAAGGAAAAATTGAAAAGAATTGAGGGGGAGAAGATGGAATTGGAGTTGCATGTTGCTGATGTCGTCGATGATCACAAGATTAAGATGGAGAAAATGCGCTTGAAGATTAGAAAGATTAGAAAATATTCCATTCATAGTGAGGCTTGGTATCATTATGTTGTTGGATCAATTATTACCTTAGTTGCGATCATGATCGCATTTGTTGTTGCATTTAAATTCTTTAGCTAGAGAGTTATTTATTTGTTGCATTTAAGTGTTGTATGAACTTTATGTATGAACTTGTATTAATTTGGTCTTTATCGGTGTTGTGTAATGAAGATGAGCCGACAATGGATGTACGATGACCGATGCTCTCCCGAGTTCATTAATGGCGTGCAAACTTTTCTGCTTGTGGCTGAGGCAAACAAACGGGCGGATGGTTTTATGCCTTGTCCATGTGTTGGATGTAAGAATGATAACAATTACTCTAAGTTAAGAACCATTCACGTCCACCTATTTAAGTCCGGTTTCATGCCCCGCTATAATGTTTGGACCAAGCACGGAGAAAGAGGGGTTATGATGGAAGACAATGAAGAAGAAGAGGATGACGACAGCTATCCTGGCCATGATGGGTTCCCTGAATATGATGATACAACAACGGGGGAAGAAGCTGAGCCGGTAATGCGGGAAGAAGCTAAGCCGGCAATGCGGGAAGAAGCTGAAGAAGAGGCATCAGATGAGCCTGTTGATGATCTAGGCCGGCCCATTGCCGATGCAAAGAGAAACTGCGCAAGTGATTTGGAGAAGAAGAAGTTGCAACGCATGTTAGAGGATCACAAAAATTGTTGTACCCGAATTGCATAGGTGACAAGAAAAAGCTGGGCACCACACTGGAATTGCTGCAATGGAAGGCACAGAATGGTGTATCCGACAAGGGATTTGGAAAGTTGCCTGTAATGATAAAGAATATGCTTCCAAAGGACAACGAATTGCCCAACAGTACGTACGAAGCAAAGAAGACTGTCTGCCCTCTAGGGTTAGAGGTGCAGAAGATACATGCATGCCCTAATGATTGCATCCTCTACCGCGGTGAGTACGAGGATTTTGATGCTTGCCCGGTATGCGGTGCATTGCGCTATAAGATCACAGGCGATGACCCTGGTGATGTCGAGGGCGAGCGGCCCAGGAAGAAGATTCCTGCCAAGGTGATGTGGTATGCTCCTATAATACCATGGTTGCAACGTTTGTTCCAAAACAAAGAGCATGCCAAGGCGATGCGATGGCACAGAGAAGACCATAAGAAAGACGGAAAGTTGAGAGTACCCACCGACGGGTCGCAGTGGAGAAAAATTGAGAGAAAGTGCGGGAAGGAGTTTGCAGATGACGCAAGGAACGTATGGATTGGTCTAAGTGCAGATGGCATTAATCCTTTTGGGGAGCAGAGCAGCAACCATAGCACCTAGCCTATGACTCTATGTTTGTATAACCTTCCTCCTTGGTTGTGCATGAAGCGGAAGTTCATTATGATGCCAGTGCTCATCCAAGGCCCTAAGCAACCCGGCAACGATATTCATGTGTACCTAAGGCCGTTAGTTGAAGAACTCTTACAGCTGTGGAATGGAACGGGTGTACGTGCGTGGGATGAGCACATGGGGGAAGAATTTGACCTAAAGGCATTGTTGTTCGTGACCATCAATGATTCGCCTGCTCTCAGTAACCTTTCAGGACAGACAAACAAGGGATACCACGCATGCACGAACTGTTTGGACGATACCGACAGTATATATTTGGCTAACTGTAAGAAGAATGTGTACCTGGGACATCGTCGATTTCTTCCGATCAGGCATGCCGTAAGAAAGAAAGGCAAGCATTTCAAAGGTGAGGTGGATCACCGGACGAAGCCTTGCCACCGTACTGGTGCTGATGTACATGATATGGTCAAGGATTTGAAGGTAGTCTTTGTAAAGGGTCCTGGCGGACAACCTGTTCCAAATGACGCTGATGGACGCGCACCCATGTGGAAGCAGAAATCTATATTTTGGGACCTGCCCTATTGGAAAGACCTAGAGGTCTGCTCCGCAATCGACGTGATGCACATGATGAAGAATCTTTGCGTGACCCTAGTTGGCTTCTTGGGCGTGTATGGGAAGACAAAAGATACACCTGAGGCACGGGAGGACCACCAACGTATGCACGGAAAAGACGTCATACATCGGGGTCATGCCAGCTACGCTCTTACCAAAGAAGAGAAGGAAATATTTTTTGAATGCCTGCTCAGTATTAAGGTACCGTCTGGCTTCTCGTCGAATATAAAGGGAATAATAAACATTGCAGAGAAAAATTTCCAGAACCTAAAGTCTCATGACCGCCATATGATTATGACGCAACTGCTTCCGGTTGCATTGAGGGGGCTTCTACCGGAAAATGTTCGATTAGCCATTGTGAAGCTATGTGCATACCTCAATCGAATCTCTCAGAAGGTAATCGATCCGGAAGTCATACCAAGGTTAGAGAATGTCTTGTCAGTTTCGAGTTGGTGCTCCCACCATCCTTCTTCAACATCATGATGCACGTCCTAGTCACCTATGCGAAGAGATTAATGTTTTGGGTCCTGTATTTCTACACAATATGTTCCCCTTTATGTTTGTATAACGTTTTGAGTCTTAAAAAAATTGTTCATAACCATGCTAGGCCGGAAGGAAGCATCTCCAAGGGCCATGAAAATGATGAGGTCATTGAGTTTTGTATTGACTTTATTCCTGACCTTAAGCCGATTGGTTCTCCTGAATCGCGGCATAAGGGCAGACTGGATGGAAAAGGCAAGCTAGGAGGGGATCAAATAATATGTATGAACAGACATTCTTTAACTGAAGCACACTAGAGAGTTCTACAGAATTCCGCCTTGGTGGCTCCGTATATGGACGAACACAAGAATTTTCTATGCTCCAAACACCCGGAGCGGTCTCATGACTGGATTACATGTGAACAAACCAGGAGTTTCGCCGGCTAGTTGCAGACACGTACTATGCATGACGCCTCTATTGAAGATGACTTGTACTCGCTGTCCCAGTTACCATCTTCCAATATAATGACTTTCAAAGGGTACGAGATAAATGGTAATACATTTACACGATCGCCCAAGATAAGAAGAGCACCAACTAAAATAGTGGTGTCCGCTTTGATGCAACAACCAAGACGGGAAAGGAAACATATTATGGTTACATAGAGGAGATATGGGAACTTGACTATGGACGTGGTTTGAGTGCAAATGGGCCAATATGACACGAGGCGGGGTAACGGAGGACCCGCAGTATGGAATGAAAACAGTGGATCTCAACAATCTTACGTATGCAGACGAACCATTCGTCCTAGCTAATGATGTGGCACAGGTGTTCTATGTGAAGGATATGTCTACCAAGCCGAGAAAAAGAAAAGATAAGGAAGCGAATGCATCATACGATGAGCCAAAGCGCCACATAGTTCTTTCCGGAAAGAGACATCGTGGGAGTGGATGACAAGACAGACATGTCAGAAGGTTATGAAAAGTTTGATGAAATTGCTCCATTCACAGTGAATATTGACCCGACCATCCAGTAAAATGATGAAGATTTTCCATGGCTACGGCGCAAAGGGACACACGCGAAGAAAAAGTTTCACACCCAAAGATCTCGGATGTGATCGGCTTCACTATCATCACTTTCTTCTGTGTTTCACACCCAGGAGGGAATCTCTGTAATAGTTAGGGTAGTTATGTGTTTTGGCATTTGAAACATGAAGAAATTTTATGTGCAAACAAATTCTTTCATGCATTTACTGATTTTTTCAGCTAAATGACCCTGAAATTGAAAAGCATTTCAAATGAACTTAGAAAAGGTTGAAAGTTGGCATGGTATCATAATTTCACCCACATAGCATGTGCAAAAAACTAGAGAGGGTTACCGCAAAAACTGGATGCACTTCAAGAACAAAATGGACAATCTCTTTCGAAGTATCAGGGTTTCGGACGAAAACTCATCTGTTACAAAGGAATTTCATTTTTTTAAATAACCTAAGCATTACCAAATTGAATATAATGATAAAACACACTAATATTAAACATAAGAAAAAAGAATCACTCAAAAATCTATTTTCAAAGTTAAGTTATTCAAAAACTAGTGATTCACACAAAATTCAAATAATTCAAAATTTAAACTATTCAAATTTTAAAAGTACCGGCACTAACAGAAAGTTTGTAATTTTTTGTACCTAAAGCAAAAATATTCACAAAGAAACTCAGAATACAGCAAAAAACAACTAAAAATAAATAAAGCAGAAAAGAAAAAAAGAAAGAAAAACTAAATGAAAAAAGCCCACCTACTGGGCCACAGTGGCCTGCATACAACTAGAAACCCAAATTCTAGTTGGGCCAGGATGCAGGCCCGCTAGCCCAGTAGGCCCAACTGGGCATCACAACAGAGATAGGCCCAGAAGGCCTGCTTTAAAGAGGAGCTCGAGACAGCAGTGACGGCGGGGCTTATTAGCAGGTGCGAGTGCCCCTCAGCTAGCAAGGTGGGACTAAACTTCTACGCCCCTCGCCTGGCAGCGCACACCCTTTAGTACTGGGTCGTGGCTTCAACGGTACTAAAGGGGGGACCTTTAGTACCAGTTGGCGCCATGAACCGGTACTAAAGGGGGTGCGGTTCTCACCGCTTCGCCTGGCCAAAACAGACCTTTAGTACCGATTGGTGGTTCCAACTGGTACTAAGGGTGGGTTCTATATAAGAAAATACTTCAAAAAATCAGTTTCTCATCTCTCGCTCTGCTTCTTTCTCCTCTGCCCCCTCGTCGCCGCCCCCGTCGCCTCTGTCGCCGTTCCCGTCCCCGTCGCCGCGCCCCGCCCCGTCCTCCCATCGTCCCCGCCCGGCCTGTCCCCGTCCTCACGTCGTCCCCGCTCGGCCCGTCCCATCCCCGTCGTCGCTGCCCCGTCCCCATCCATTTCATCACCGCCCATCTCCGTCCCCGTCGCCGCCCCCGTCGCCACGCCTCGCCGGTGAGCTCCTGCCCCGGCTGCCATGTCCACACACACACACACACACATTGTTATAGAAATGTTAGCAATTTTTCTGTTTTTTAGTTATAGAAATATTAGAAATGTTAGTTATATAGAAATGTTATAAATTGTTCTGTTTTTTAGTTATAGAAATGTTAGAAATGTTAGTTTTAGATATGGCCAATGTTTTTTAGTTTATTATATTCTTAGTTATAAAATTTAGAATTAGCATATATGAAATCACAATCCATCATTTAAAAATGTTACTTTACTTTTGCAGCATATAGTATTTGTTGTCGACGATGCCCGGCCCGTGTCCTCGCCGTCGACCAGTTCACGACGACGTCCTGCTTCATAGGACCCATGTCCAGGACTGGGCTCCGCCGGGCTGACACTGGGAGGTGCTACCTTCAGGGGCACGACACTTGGTGAGGAACCCGTCCCCGGGTCCCGTCGTCGACCCTGATCTCCTTTGGTAGCGTTCGCGTGGGCCACTTTCGGTGCGGAGGGAGCCGGCCCCGCCGGAGGTGGTACGTCACCCTGCCAGGGAGGAGGACGAGCACGTCAATCGCTACATGCCTGCTATGGACTACAGGTTCTCCAATACCAGGCAGGTTCTTCGGGGAGATCACCCGAGCTATGATCCAGTGACGGTTCCTTCACTTTGGTTGTCCACCGCCTGTGCCTCAGGAACCATGAGTGGCCTAGATTACACTCTAGTATTCGATCTTTATTAGCTAGCTAGCTAGTGATGTATTCGATATATAATACTCGAGATGATTTATTCAAGATTATATATATTATTCGAGACGATGTATTCGAGATTATATCTGTTATTCGAGACGACGTATTCGAGATTATATTCGATGGTGCTTATTATGTACTATGATTGATTCAGTTTTCCCTTATTAATTGATTGCATCCATGCATTGTAATTTGAATATATTTCTTTTGGATTCGTTAAATAAAAGCTATGGCGGACAATACCAGCAGAGAGGGTGAAGAGGCTCTGTTCAATATCATACGCAATCCTCGCGGGCCAGATGATGATCAGAATGAAGAAGATTATGACGGCTCCGAATATCTAAACAACACCGGGGAGGGTGATATGATATTCGATCGCGACGACCGAATTGATGAAGTCATGATCTATGAACATGACGAAGAAAATGTTGATCTTGAAGCAACAAAGACCGGCGAGTTATATTTATATAAGCAGGCATCTGGTGATGATCACATGTTTTAAATGACTTGAAGATATATTAACAAAATGATCTTTCTTCTTTCAGCCATCCAGATCGAGCAAATCTTCAGGCAGCAGGACAGTATGAGGGCCGAAAAAAAAGTTGAAGGAGGGCATAAAGTACAATATCGACGCCATCAAACCTAATGGTGAACCATTAGCGCCTAAGAAGATTGCGGACAAGTTCATTCGTCAGTGCGGAGTTCTTGTGAAGGAACAACTCCCGATCTCCCTTCAAGAATGGAGAGAGCCAGCAAAGCCACGTCCAGATCTTACTTTTGTCAACGACAGACAAAAACTTCTGCTTTGGGAAACTCTCATGGAATATTTCACCCTACCAGATCATTTAACAGATGCAGATGTGCAAAAAGTCAAGGACGCTCCTCTTAAGAAGATGGCAGTTGCATTCAACAACCACAAGAAATGTGTATGGGACCAGTATGTGAAGGGAGGAAAGAAGACTCCAGTATTCAACGGAACACTAGAGAAGCAAAGTGCTCATTGGGACGATTTCGTGAAATTCAAGGAATCAGAATTATCTAAGGAACGGTCGAGAATAAACAAGGCCAATGCCACAAAAAAGGATTAGTTCCATAAGCTGGGGCCAGCTGGCTACGCGGTGGCAATGCCTAAGTGGGATAAGTCTGGGAAAGAGATGGAGGATGCAGGTGTCACTCTAGTTACATTGAGCTGGCCCCCTAGGTGTAGGACTTGGTTCTATGCGCATGGGGGGAGTTGGACCCAAAGACAGGCTTAGTTTTGAAGAAGGCATGTCTGAACGGAGCCGAAGATAAGATACTTGTTGCAATAGAAGAGGCTCGATCGAGGGTGCAAGAGCCCAGAACGACGAGCTTACGTGTGCCCTGGGAAATCCTGAACAACCGGGAAGAACACAAGGCAAGGGCGTTATTCCGTGGTATGAGGGGTTTTCGGACTGGAACGCTGACTACAAAAAACGTGCGAGAAGGAAGATTGCGGAGGAGAAGAAGAGGAAGATGGAGGAGGAGCAGAGGAAGCAGGACTATGAATGCCTTCAAGGCCTAGAATCAGTGCACGCGGACTTGGCAGTCAAATTCTAGCGGCAGCAGGAGCAGATCAACTCACTTAGCCAGCAAAGGGGGTCTCAGCAGCGGCAGCAGATAGTGGATGATCCAGCATTGGATAGCACCGTCCCATCCATGCCAAGAAGCAGCGTGGGTTCTGCCCCAGGCGACCCATTGCTGGATAGCTACCCCGTGGATGACATCATGGAGAACACTAACTGCAAGCTACACTTCAAAATGAAGAACATATCCATGAAGGTTGCGGACGTCGTTGCTCTTACAAATCCCCCCGAGGCAACCTTCCATTGCCACCCGATTCCAGCGGGCTATGCTCGTGTCTTGGTTAATGAGGTGGTGGACCAATATTCCAGGCTAGAGCTTGACATTCTTGGAGGTGACGAGGAGCACACACTGGGAGAGGCCTAACATCGTATCATCCTATGGAGAAAGGATTGCATCATCTTTCGAAGGCCACCGACACCGCGTCAGCCAACTCCTGTTGAAGTCCGCGACCGAGTCAGCAGACTCCCGCTCCTCCAAGTCCAGCAACGCGTCAGGCCACTCCTCCTCCCCCAAGTCCGGCAAAGCGTCAGGCCACTCCTCCTCCATGTCTGACACAGCGTCAGACCACTCCTCCTGCAAGTCCGGCAGAACTTCAGGCCACTCCTCCTCCAAGTCCGGCACAGCTTCAGGCCACTCCTCACATTATCACCATATATATTTCTTGGAGTCTGTGCGTGGCGGGCGGGCAATCTCTTCTCCCTCCCCCGTCTCTCTCTTCTCAGTCGACGCCGGCCGAGCGATTAGATTTTGGCTATCGACGGTTTATTCAATTGCAGTCCCACATGTTAGTGAAAATGCGAGACAACGTGCGTCCCCTCTGGTGAGCGGCACGCGAGCCGGACTGTCAGGGCTGTGACGCATACGGGTCGTAAGTGTGCCGCCTTTTCCTTTTCAACTTGCAAAGCGTAACATTTTCGTGCGATCGATCATAGAAATCTAGAACAAAATGACGAGGGTGGTGCTTTCCCGCGTGTTCGGCTGGCTAGTTTGAGTGATATGACATGCTACAGTGCCGTCCACTTGCTCCATTTTTATGTAAGCAAGAGTCTACACTCTTACATGGGAGGAGTGCGAAACACAGCGAATCTGATTTTGATCGAGGGAAAACTGTTCCCTGCAAAATAATGGACACTGATGCATGCCATCCAATGCTGCCCGAGGACACTGATGGATGTCATCCAATGCTGCCCGCATACCTTTCGACAAATATATGAACTAACCAGACAAAATTCGTGCAAACAAAGCAAATTTCAAATTAACTGGATGAAATTCATTACATCTTGAAAACTTTTCCTATAAACTGGACGAAATTCGTTACATATTTCGCACAAACCATAGTAAAACCTACTGTATACCTAATCTAAAAGATCACCAGCGACCGACCACCGTGTCCGGCCATGAACCTGAGAAAGCTGGCTATTGCCTTTTCCTCCTCCTCATCTGCCTCGATAACCTCCTACTCCGGAGCACAAGGTTCTGAAGATTTCCGCCTCCACGTAGCCGTCAAGAGGCTAATCGGCCGCCGATGTTTATCCTACCAAGCTTGGCATCGACTAAGTGGAGGAGCGGTGGCGACCTATCGTGTACTACTCTTCCTCGCTACCAGTTGCGCTCGCACATGCACGCCGGCTTCGTGGTCGTGGTGGCAGAGGGCGGCCGGGGGGAGCCGGCGATCTCCTTCGTTTGCTCCTGCGGCAGTACGTCAAAGAGAGCTTTGTAGCACGCCCGGAGCGGGGCCACCGATGTCCTTCATCTGCTCCTGTGAAAGTATGTCCAAGAGAGCTTTGGAGCGCCAGGAGGCCATGGTTGGAGTGGTGCCGACAGAAGGAAGGGACCGAAGGAGAATGAGTGTGGATCTTTGTCTATGGCTGGGAGCTGGGGCTCAAGTTAATATAGAGGGCGAATGGCAATGAGCCGCGGCAGAGAAAGACAGGTCCAGTTGGAAGGTCTCGGGGCATACACGTAAAAAAATATAAAACCTAATATGTGTCTCCATGTGACGCCCGTGATTTAATCATACACTAGTCATACACGCAAACATGTACGATCAAGATCAGGGACTCACGGGAAGATATCACAACACAACTCTACAGAAAAAAAGTCATACAAGCATCATATTACAAGCCAGGGGCCTCGAGGGCTCAAATACAAAAGCTCGATCATAGACGAGTCAGCGGAAGCAACAATATCTGAGTACAGACATAAGTAAAACAAGTTTGCCTTAATAAGGCTAGCACAAACTGGGATACAGATCGAAAGAGGCGCCGGCCTCCTGCCTGGGATCCTCCTAAACTACTCCTGGTCACCGTCAGCGGGCTGCACGTAATAATAGGCACCTCCCGAGTAGTAGTAGTCGTCATCGACAGTGGCATCTGGCTCCTGGGCTCCATCGTCTGGTTGCAGCAATCGGATATAGGAAAGGGGAAAAGGGGAGGAAAAGCAACCATGAGTACTCATCCAAAGTACTCGCAAGCAAGGAGCTACACTACATATGTATGGATTGGTATCAAATGGAATAAGGGTATCATATGTGGACCGAACTGCAGAATGCCAGAATAAGAGGGGGATAGCTAGTCCTTTCGAAGACTACGCTTCTGGTAACCTCCATCTTGCAGTAGGAGAAGAGAGTAGATGGTAAGTTCACCAAGTATCATCGCATAGCATAATCCTAACCGATGATCCTCCCCTCGTCGCCCTGTGAGAGAGCGACCACCGTGTATCTAGCACTTGGAAGGGTGTGTTTTATTAAGTATCCGGTTCTAGTTGTCATCAGGTCAAGGTACAACTCCAAGTTGTCCTGTTACCGAAGATCACGACTATTCAAATAGATTAACTTCCCTGCAGGGGTGCACCACATAACCCAACACACTCAATCCCATTTGGCCGGACACACTTTCCTGGGTCATGCCCGGCCTCGGAAGATCAATACGTCACAGCCCTACCTAGGCACAACATAGAGGTCAGCACGCCGGTCTAAATCCTATGGCGCAGGGGTCTGGGCCCATCGCTCATTGCACATGTTGCGAGGGCGGCCGGAAGCAGACCTAGCCTAGCAGGCGTTCCAGTCCAATCCGGCGCGCGCCGCTCAGTCGCTGACATCACAAAGGCTTTGGCTGATACCACGACGTCGAGTGCCCATAACTGTCCCCGCGTAGATGGTTAGTGCGTATAGGCCAGTGGCCAAACTCAGATCAAATACCAAGATCTTGTTAAACGTGTTAAGTATCCGCGAACGCCGACCAGGGCCAGGCCCACCTCTCTCCTAGGTGGTCTCAACCTGCCCTGTCGCTCCGCCACAAAGTAACAGTCGAGGGCCGTCAGGAACCCAGGCCCACCTCTACCGGGATGGAGCCACCTGCCCCTTCAGCCCCCAACTCCGAACAGTACCACATGTAATGTAACAGTGCAAAGTATATAGTTTATGCCTGTGATCACCTCCCAAAGTGATCACGGCCTAGTAGTATAGCATGGAAGACGGACAAGAGTGTAGGGCCACTGATGATAATCTAGCATCCTATACTAAGCATTAGGATTGCAGGTAAAGGTAACAACAGTAGTAGCAAGGACAGGCTATGCATCAGGATAGGATTAACGGAAAGCTGTAACATGGTACACTACTCTAATGCAAGCAGTATAGAGAAGAGTAGGCGATATCTAGTGATCAAGGGGGGCTTGCCTGGTTGCTCTGGCAAGAGAGAGTGGTCGTCAACACCGTAGTCGTACTGGGTAGCAGCGGCGTCGGTCTCGATGTCTAGCAAGAGAAGAGGGGGAAGTAACAATAAATATAATGCAAACAAATGCATGACGATGCATGACATGACAAAGTGTGATGCTAGGCGTGCCCTAACGCGGTACGAGGTGGTACCGGTGAAGGGGGAAAACATCCGGGAACGGATTCCCGGTGTTTTGCGTTTTCGATCAGATGAACCAGAGGGGGAAAGTTGCATGTTCGGCATGCTAGGGATGCGTGGCGGACGAACGGGTTGCATATCCGGATTCGTCTCATCGTTCTGAGCAACTTTCATGTAGAAAATAATTTAATCCGAGTTACGGATTAAAAGATATGATTTTCTAAAGATTTTATTAATTTCTGGAATTATTTGTAATTCAAGAATAATTGCTAAATTGCTAGGCGCACCCAGCACAGTGTACACAAAAATGTACCCAGTTTCTGACAGGTGGGCCAGAGGGACTCAGTTGACCAGTCAATGTTTGACTGGTCAACAGGGGTGGGACCCCCTCGTGATTGACTGTTTTAGTTAATTAGGGTTTAGGTTAATTAGTTAGGATTAATTAGTTGTTTTAGTTTAATTAATCAAAATTAATTAAGTTAATTAATTCTTAATTAATTAATTAATTAATTTTATTTTATTTTAATCATGTTTTGGGGCGGGCCCCACTGGTCATAGGCCCATGGGCCAAAGCGGGCTAATGGGCGTGGTCATCCGAGCGCTAGCGGGCATCAGTGCCTGGAGCGAACCCGAACAAGTGCTTGGCCCCAGCGGCCATGCCGGCCACGGCAGGGCGACCGCAGGGAACGAGGGGGCAGGTTGGCGCGCTGGCATGGAGCAGTGGGAGGGCCGCCGTAGGGCGGAAGCAGGGCGACGGTGGGTGGAGCCGGGCGATGACGGGTAGCGTCAGCAGCGGGGGAGGCAGTGCAGTGGCGGGAGCCACGACGGCAGGTCGGGGCGCGGCGAGCGCGTTCTGACGCAGTCCAACGGAGGTGGAGGTGGCCTGGGCGAGGCCAGGGAAGGAGGCGTGGGTGCGAGGCGCGCGAGGGGCCATGGGTGCGGCGACAACGGGCGCCGGAGCGTGGTCGGTCGAGCGAGCAGTCGAGAACCGGGACGAGGCCCTTGCGTGAGGGGGGGGGCGGCTGTGCGTGGCCATGGCAAGTGCGCGCCCGTGCACTGCAGCGGCGAGTAGAACGTGAGGCAGGCGCGCTATGGCCGGGACGGGCGTCAGGGATGGGGAGAGCGAGGGAGGTGCTAACTACGGGGCCGTAGGGCACTGGCAGTGGGCTCGGAGAGGCCCGGCGGGGCGGCACCGGCGACGGAGAGGACGGCAGCGTCCGACGCGGGGTCGAGGGCGCGGTGTAGGAACTGCGGCCTCCGCACGGGGCGAGTCGGCGATGGCGGCGTCGGCGGAGAGGACGGCGAGGCGTCCAGCGAGGAGTGGTCGAGGCGGCGTGGTGGGTCGATCCGGGCGGCGGGGTCGTCGTTTCCCCCGATCCAGATCGAGGGGGCGAGGGA
>NC_041388.1:522238566-522292277 GCF_002162155.2 Triticum dicoccoides
TGGGGGAAGTGGGGAGGGTGTCGGTGTCAAAACCGGCGGATCTCGGGTAGGGGGTCCCGAACTGTGCGTCTAGGCCGGATGGTAACAGGAGGAAGGGAACACGATGTTTTACCCAGGTTCGGGCCCTCTCGATGGAGGTAAAACCCTACGTCCTGCTTGGTTAATATTGATGATATGGGTAGTACAAGAGTAGATCTACATCAAGATCAAGGAGGCTAAACCCTAGAAGCTAGCCTATGGTATGATTGTTGTCTATGGAGTTGATGAAGTTGTCCTACGGACTAGAACCCTCCGGTTTATATAGACATCGGATAGGGTTAGGGTTACATAGAGTCGGTTACAATGGTAGGAGATCTTGAATATCCGCATCGCCAAGCTTGCCTTCCACGCCAAGGAAAGTCCCATCCGGACACGGGACGTAGTCTTCAATCTTCTATCTTCATTGTCCTGGAGTCCAGCTGAAGTTATAGTCCGGATATCCGAACAACCCCTAATCCAGGACTCCCTCAGTAGCCCCCGAACCAGGCTTCAATGAAGATGAGTCCGGCGCGCAGATTGTCTTCGGCATTGCAAGGCGGGTTCTCCTCCAAATTCCGTGTACCTGTTGAATAAAGTCCGGTTTCTTGTAAATGTTGCGCTCCTTGGCTTCTACACCCAATAATGGCCGTCTTCCATGTGTGAAACGAATGCGAAAGGCCGGGGCGTTTTTACATCCACACCCCCAGCCATATAAACGAGCCGCCTATTTAACTAGATGGGAATTCAAGTTCAAACCACATCTTCTCCTCTCCGCGAGTTATCATCAGAAAGCTTCCAGCAAAGGTCCATTCCAACATGTCCAGCCGTCGCAGCTCCTCCCCTCGCCCCTCCGGTCCCAAACCCGGGGACTGGGAGAGTTGCACCATCCCTCACAGCAAGTTAGTGTCGCTTCAGGCCAAGGGATTTCTTCCCCCGGCATACATGGTCCCGGTCCAAGCCGGTCTCGCCACCTACAATGGCGGAAAACAAGCGGAGAGCACCCCCAATCCTTCTAAAGGAGAGCGGGTGTGCCTTGTCCCCTATCTAATAAGGGGATTGGGATTTCCAATTCATCCATTTCTCCACGGGCTTCTGAAGTTTTATGGTCTCCAGCTGCATAATCTCACGCCCGCCTCCGTATTACATATCGCGGGCTTCGTCGCTCTTTGTGAGCTATTTTTAGGCGTGGAGGCTCATTTCGCGCTGTGGAAGAGGTTATTCTGCCAGGTGCCCTGTTCTCTAGAGGGGTCTATCTATCAAATGGGCGGAGCCGAAGTATGGCGCATCGCCGGGACCGGATACCTATCCGGAACCCCGAAGAAGGCGTCCGAGGACTGGCCTTCGGAATGGTTTTACATGGATGACGTCCTGCTACTGGACCCTATCCGGGTCGGTCTCCCAGAGTTCAACAATGCCCCGTTGAAGAAACGCTTGAGCTGGCGTCCACGGAGCTCCCAGAGAGAAAGCGACAGAGACGTCCTTTACCTGATGGGCCGGATAAGACTGTTGGCTCATTCCGGACTAACCATGATTGGAGTCATGGCCGCATGCATTATGCGGGGGGTGCAGCCGCTTCAATATAGAGGCCACCCCATGTGGGATTTCAACAGGGAGGATGATGCCACCCATTACGGTCGTAAGGGGCCGGCCTCAGCCGCCGCCTTAGTAAAGATCTTATCTTCTTTATACAAGGGAGAAAATGAGGAATTCCTCCGTGTCAATCCACAGGCCGGATTTAGTATGTACGATCCTCCAAGTTGGGTAAGTGAACAATTGCACTTGTCCGTTTGCTTTATACTCCCACGGTTAGATAGGTAGTCTAATTATTTCAATGCAGGAACTGCGACAAGAGTTAAAGGATATAAACAGCCGTCCTCCACAGCCCGAGGACCCAGAACGGTCCCTCAATCCGGACTCCGAAGAAGATCCGAACATATCGGTGGAGCTTATTGAGGGGGTGTTCTATCAGCTAAGTAAGGACGATACCTTGGTGGCCATTACGGCGGATTACCCAGGGTTAATCCCGGCCTCCCAGGTGAAGCAAACCAGAGTCCCATTCCCTCGAAAGAGATTCCATTCTCACGTTTCCGGTGTTTCTAATGACAACCGTGTTTTGCAGGGGAGATTTCCGAGGCAGGAGGCTGAACCTGCGGCGGCTAGCCAAAGAGGGGCCGCAGGGCCCCGTGGGGCAAAAAGGAATGTGGTCCGGACTGAGATGCCAGCGCCAAGGTATAGCGCACCCTCTGCTTCCCTGAAGTTATTCTGTCAGGGCATATTAACGTTTGTGCTATCTTCAGAACAAAGAGACCTCGCCGGACTACATCCGGAGAGGTTGCCAATCGCGCCTCCACCAGCCAGGCTCCAACGTCTGGCCAGGAAGTGGAGGCGAGCACAAGGTGCGCACCGGACACTCCTCCGACAGAGGATGAGGACAAGCTGTCTGCCACGAATTCTGAAGTGGAGAGTGCCATGAATCATAGGCGTCGCCGGACATTTCTACGCGACGGTTGTTTCTCCCAAGAGGCTTTAGATGCCTTTAATTCAGGAGATGCGTACCTCCGTGCCCCTCAAAATGGTTTAGCCAGAGCCACAGAGGAGTATGTAAAGGACATACGGGTAAGAAAATTTTGGTTAAATATATATGTATGCTAGTAGCCCCCGAGACTTGAAGCAGTTAGAGAAACTGATTTAAGGATCATTTAATATGCAGGTTCTTATAGAGAAGAATACCGTACTGTTCCAGGAGCTGGAAAAGTGCAAGGCCCAACTAGAGGCCGCACTAGCCGCAGCAGGGGAGCCCAAAGAGACCCCCTCAAGTAAGATATACTTCGAAAGATCAGTATTGTGCGGTGTGGACGCAAATATAACAGATCATATTGCAGATGGCGCCGGACTCGATCCGGACAGGCAACAACTCTTACGGCAGCTAAGAGCCGGTGAGAGTGTGTTGACAAAGGTGAGGCGGGAGAAGAATGATCTTTAGGATGCCAACACCAGGCTGGACGTCGAACTTAAAGATGTTCGTGGCCAGCCGTCGGACTCCACGAAGGAGAATCAACGGCTTTGACACGACATATTTAGTAAGTGCTTGAATGAACTTTGAAAAAGAAAGTTCGGCGAGGAAGTCGACTAACAGAGTAATGTCTGTAGGTATGCTCATAGGTCGTCCTGCAGAGGAGATGCCCGGTTCTACGGGTGACCTTCTTCCCAAACTCTTGCAACTGCACGAGCAAATTCGGCAGGTGATGCGAGGTATTGCCCAAGCCTTATGGCCTGCCCACTCCCTGCCCGACGGCCTTGGAGAGCTTGGGGAGAAGCTGAAGGGAGCTCGGCGGCGCTTCCGGTTTTGGAAGATATCGGCCTGCCGACAAGGCGCTAGGGAGGCCTGGGCCATGGTGAAGACCCGTTTTACGAAGTCTGACCCAAACCACATGGCCGAGGTCAGACCAGTGGGGCCTGACGGGAAGGAGATCCCTGTAAGCTTAGTATACGGCCAAGTAGAGTTGGCCGCAAAGTATTCCCAGCAGGACTGTAAATTAGACAGCCTGTTAGATGGTATAGAACAGGAATACAATCAGTCAGAATGACTGTGTAATTTTAAATTGACATGTGTAATGCCTTCTAGCCGGATTGTAGATCGTTTGTCGTTGCCGACCTTTTCGCTTCAACCTCGGGACCTGACGATCCGGAGTGTGTCCGAATACCATAACGGTTATATAAGAACCGGGGTATGCGTGGAGACCAGGCGTAGGGGTCATCAGTGCTTTATTAGACAAGTGCCCAACTAGTTATGTTATATTACATGGTTAGTAAGAAACATCTTCCAGAGAGAATAGTTCCGTTAAGGGTTCCTTTCACTGGGAGGCATGCCCTAAGGTGCATGTCCGGACTGCGTGAAGAGACGCAGAAAAAAGCATCTGGGGGCGCATAAAATGAGTAAAAAGATCATCTTTTATTTCACCGACCGAATATTCCCTTAAGAACGCTCGCTTTCGTCTTCACCCAGTCTGAGGTACACATCCGGCTGACCCGGCAATAACAATCAAAGAGGTGCTCCCTTTACCGCCTAGCCGAACAATCGGGAACGTAGGGGTAAGCACAGGAGCCAGGCAACCCAGCTTGGCCAAAACTTAAGTCATATCGATGCATATAATGGTGAGGAAAAAGGTACATGCGGAAGTGTGACGCATGTGTTGGGCGTGAAGCCCGCATAAATAAGCTTCTGTTAAAGAAGCCCCTAGGTTTAATGAGCACGAGTGGCGCGTCACTATATGAGCCTTTAAGGGCTATAAAAGAAAAAAATGGGAAGGAGAAAAATGTAAGACAGAAAAATTCAAAAAGGAATGGACAGAGGAAGGAGACAAACACAGAGTCTGGCGCTAGGCATAGAATCTTCGGAGACGGGCGGCGTTCCACGGGTTCGGCTCGAGTCGGTTGTTCGATGCATCTCGCAAGCGGTACGCCCCACCAGTCAGGACATGGTTGATTATGAATGGACCTTCCCACTTGGGCTTGAGCTTGTCCTTTTTCTTATCCGGCAGGCGTAGAACTAGTTCGCCAACATTGTAATTTTTTGCCCGTACTTCTCTGCTTTGATATCTTAGGGCCTGTTGTTGATAAAATGCGGAACGGGCTTTTGCCACGTCACGCTCCTCCTCCAAGGCGTCCAAGTTGTCCTGCCGATCGAGCTCGGCTTCTCTTTCTTCATACATGCGCACTCTAGGTGAGTCATGAATTATGTCGCAGGGCAGAACTGCTTCTGCGCCGTACACCATAAAAAATGGTGTGTATCCGGTGGTGCGATTTGTCGTGGTCCGCAGCCCCCATACCACGGAGTCGAGCTCCTCTACCCAGTGCGTGTTATATTCCTTGAGGGACCGCACTAGTCTGGTTTAATGCCGCTCATGATAAGACCATTTGCACGTTTGACCTGGCCATTGGTTTGTGGGTGATAGACGGAAGCAAAATCGAGCTTGATGCCCATGTTTTTGCACCAGAGTTTTACCTCGTCGGCGGTAAAGTTTGTACCGTTATCGGTTATGATGCTGTGGGGGACGCCATAACGGTGTACGACCCCGGATATGAAGTCTATCACAGGTCCGGATTCGGCCGTTTTAACAGGCTTGGCTTCTATCCATTTCGTGAACTTGTCCACCATGACCAGTAAGTATTTTTTCTTATGGGTCCCATCTTTAAGGGTCCGACCATGTCAAGCCCCCAGACCGCAAAAGGCCAGGTGATGGGTATAGTTTGGAGTGCGGTGGGTGGTATATGGCTTTCGTTGGCAAAAAGTTGGCAACCAGCGCATCGTTGGACTAAGTCCTGAGCGTCTGCCCAGGCCGTCAGCCAATAAAAACCAGTACGGAAAGCCTTGCTAACAAGGGACCGAGCAGCGGCGTGGTGACCACCGAGTCCGGCATGAATTTCAGCCAGAAGGTTCCTGCCTTCCTCTTCGGAGATGCACCTTTGAAGGACTCCGGTAGTGCTTTTCTTATAAAGCTCTCCCTCATGGACTCTGTAGGCTTTAGGTCGCCGCACTATGCAGCGGGCCTTGTTTTGGTCCGCCGGGAGTTCCTGCCTAGTAAGGTGGGCTAGGAATGGTTCTGTCCACGGGGCGATAACCGCCATTATTACATGGGCTGAAGGTGTGATTTTGTTGCCAGAGCCTCCAATTGTGTCAGATTGTTCGGCGTCGAGTGGTGCGGCTGGGTTCGGGCTGTTATTTGCGGGTTCCCCCTCCCATGCTACGGATGGCTTGAACAATCTTTCCAAAAAGATGTTGGGGGGGGGGACTGCATCGTGTTTTGCTCCAATGCGTGCAAGGACGTCCGTCGCTTGATTGTTTTCTCGGGCTATATGGTGAAACTCCAGCCCTTCGAACCGAGCTGACATTTTTAGGACGGCGTTGCGGTAAGCTGCCATTTTTGGGTCCTTGGCGTCGAAGTCTCCGTTTATTTGGGATATCCCGAGGTTTGAATCCCCGCGTACCTCTAGGCGCTGGATACCCATGGATACTGCTATACGGAGGCCACGTAGGAGGGCCTCATATTCGGCTGCATTGTTGGAATCCGTGTACATGATCTGGAGCACGTATTGGACTGTGTTTCCTATGGGGGGCGTCAGGACGACGCTGGCCCCCAGTCCGGCCAACATTTTGGAGCTGTCGAAATGCATAGTCCAGTTTGAATATGTGCCGTACTCTTTAGGGAGCTCGGCCTCCGTCCATTCTGCGACGAAGTCGGCCAAAACTTGCAATTTGATAGCTCGCCATGGCTTATAGGTTATGTCGAAAGGGAGAAGCTCGATGGCCCATTTTGCGATCCGGCCCATTGCATCGCGGTTGTTGATGATATCGTTCAGTGGTACTTCCGAGGCTACTGTTATGGAACACTCTTGAAAGTAGTGTCGTAGCTTCCGGGATGCCATGAATACCGCATATGCAATCTTTTGATAATGCGGGTACCGTCATTTGCATGGAGTGAGGACAGTGGAGACGTAGTAGACCGGCCTTTGAAGGGGGAATTTGTGTCCATCCGTTTCCCACTCGACAATGAGCACTGCGCTGACAACTTGATGTGTTGCTGCAATGTACAATAACATTGGTTCGCTGGTGTTTGGCGCGGCTAGGACTGGGTTTGTTGCCAATATGGCTTTTATTTCATCAAGTTCGGCCGTGGCGGCATCCGTCCACTCGAAGTGTTCGATGCGCCGAAGGAGGCGATAGAGGGGTAGTGCCTTTTCTCCCAAACGGGAGATGAAGCGGCTTAAAGCCACCACACATCCGGTTAATTTTTGTATTTGTTTGAGGTCCTTTGGGACATCCAATTGTGACAAAGCTCAGATCTTGGCTGGATTTGCTTCAATTCCTCTACCGGATACAGTGAAGCCCAAGAGCTTTCTGGATGGAACGCCGAAGACGCATTTTTCCGGGTTGAGCTTGATGTAATATTTTCGGAGATTATCGAATGTAAGCCTCAGGTCATCTACTAGAGATTCGACATGTCTTGATTTGATGACCACGTCATCCATGTATGCCTCCACTATTTTGCCGATCTAGTTTGCCAAACATGTCTGGATCATGCGCTGATATGTTGTGCCGGCATTTTTCAGCCCGAAGGGCATTGTGTTGAAGCAGAATGGGCCGTATGGTGTGATGAATGCTGTTGCAGCTTGGTCTGATTCTGCCATCTTGATTTGATGGTAACCGGAGTATGCGTCGAGGAAACACAACGAATCGTGTCCTGCGGTGGCATCGATAATTTGATCGATACGGGGGAGGGGAAGGGCTCCTTTGGGCAAGCCTTGTTAAGGACTTTAAAATCGACACACAGGCGCCAGGATTTGTCCTTCTTTGGTACCATCACCAGGTTTGCTAGCCAGTCCGGATGTTTTATGTCTCTGATTAATCCGGCCTCCAATAGCTTGGCTAGCTCCTCTCCCATAGCCTGTCTCTTGGGTTCGGAAAAACGCCGAAGGGCTTGTTTGACAGGTTTAAATTCTTTTTGGATATTTAAACTGTGTTCGGCCAGCCCGCGTGGGATCACTGGCATGTCTGAGGGGTGCCAGGTGAAGATGTCCCAGTTCTCTCGTAGGAACTCTCGCAGTGCAGCGTCTACATCAGGGTTCAGTCGTGCCCTTATGGAAGCTGTTTTATTGGGGTCCATTGGATGGACCTGGAATTTGACTATTTCGTCAGCTGGCTTGAAGGATGTGGATTTGGATCTCTTGTCGAGTATCACATCATCCCTATTAACCGTGGAGCGCAGCGCAGTCAGTTCCTCGGCCGCTAAGGCTTCGGATAGTGCCTCAAGGGCTAATGCGGCTGTCTTGTTTTCGGCGCAGAGTGCTATGTCCGGATCACTAGCTAGAGTGATGATTCCGTTCGGCCCGGGCATCTTAAGGTTCATGTACCCGTAATGGGGTATTGCTTGGAATATTGTGAATGCTTCCCGCCCTAGTAAAGCGTGATATCCGCTCTTAAACGGGGTCACCTGAAATGTGACTTCTTCGGACCTGTGATTATCCGGCGTGCCGAACACTACATCTAGGGTGATTTTTCCTGTGCAACGCGCTTCCCGACTGGGGATTATTCCTCTAAAGGATGTGCTGCTTCGCTCGACGCGGTTCCAGTCTATTTCCATTTTTTGAAGGGTTTCCTCATAAATGAGGTTCAGTCCGCTGCCTCCATAAATGAGCACCTTGGTGAGGCGAAAGCCGTCCACTATGGGACTGAGGACCAATGCGGCTGGTGCTCAGGCTGTTCGGAATCTAGGTTCATCACTTGCGTTGAAGGTAATGGCAGTGTCGCTCCATGGATTTATTGTTGCAACCTGATAGACTTCGGCGAAGCTGCGGAGTGTTCTTTTTCGCACATTGTTTGATGCGCAAGTCTCGAAGACTGTGAGAATGGTACTGGTGTCCTTGGGTTGGCTTTCTGCGGCCTCCAGAATTAAGAGGTCCTCGCCGATTTTGGCCGCCTGCTGGAGTATCCAACATGCTCTAAGGCTGTGAGTTGGTGTGGCGTCCTATGTACTGTGAATTCTATAGGGTCCATCAAGCCATCTTTCCAGTACGGTTCCATGCCCTATAGAGGGTTTTGGCTTTTTGGTGTTTATCCCGGGTGTCCTATGATGATGCACCCTCTTAGTTCGGACAGGATTACTATTCAAGGCCGGATTATCCCAAAATTTTATTTCGGTTTTCCAGGCGCTTTCCATTGCACAGTATTTTTGTACTATGGACGCCAAGTCAGCGAAGCGTGTAATATCACGACGACTTATGGCGTTGAGGATTCCCTTGTCCGTGCAGTTACTGTAGAAAATTGAGATTGCGTCTCCCTCGTGGCAATCCTTTATCCTGTTCATAACCAGGAGGAATGTGGCCCAGTAATGATGTACTGTTTCCTCGGGCCTCTGCTTGATTTGGGAGAGATCTCTTATGATCGGGTGGGCGGGTGTCGTTGAATCTGAAACCTCACCCAATCCAAGATTCGGAGGCCGAAGAGTTTCCGAACTCTGAAGTTCGGATTCTTGGGTGTTGTCCAATGAATCTGGCCCGTTGCCTGATCTTAAGCTCAGGTCTTGAGTTACATCCTCCCCTCCGCGGGTATCCGGCTTGGAGGGGTCGGGAATTCGGACGTAGCTAGTCCTTAAAATAGATGAAGGGTCGCCACCCTACGCCTCTACCACGACAACGTGGTGGGTGACTTGGGGAGAGTTAATTTCTCTTAGGTCGGGTTTAAGCCCAACCTGGTCGTAATCCATAGCGACCCCCAGGGCGGCGATGCGATCCAAGATCCCGTTTACGGAAGAGAGCTCTATTGGATCTAGCTGCTCGGCGAGCTCCGAGCTGACGTGTAGGTTGCTTTTGATGACCCGAGAGGTCACCGTCGGTGCAACAGCCGAACAGGCGGTCATGAGGAAACCACCTAACTAGAGCATTTGGCCGACAGCCAAGGCTCCCTTAGCAACGGCGCCGCCTTTAAAGACGGGAAGAGGCATCCTTCCTGATTGCGACGGCACAGAGGAACTCTCAATGAAAGCACCAATGTCGGTGTCAAAACCGGCGGATCTCGGGTAGGGGGTCCCGAACTGTGCATCTAGGCCGGATGGTAACAGGAGGCAGGGAACACGTTGTTTTACCCAGGTTTGGGCCCTGTCGATGGAGGTAAAACCTACGTCCTTCTTGATTAATATTGATGATATGGTTAGTACAAGAGTAGATCTACCTCGAGATCAAGGAGGATAAACCCTAGAAGCTAGCCTATGGTATGATTGTTGTCTATGGAGTTGATGAAGTTGTCCTACGGACTAGAACCCTCCGGTTTATATAGACACCGTATAGGGTTAGGGTTACATAGAGTCGGTTACAATGGTAGGAGATCTTGAATATCCGCATCGCCAAGCTTGCCTTCCACGCCAAGGAAAGTCCCATCCGGACATGGGACGTAGTCTTCAATCTTGTATCTTCATAGTCCTAGAGTCCGGCTGAAGGTATAGTCCGGATATTCGAACACCCCCTAATCAAGGACTCCCTCAGAGGGGCCGCTAGGGTTTCGGGGGGGAGTGGGTTAGTAGGCAAGGGGTGGGCCGGCCTGGGGTTTGGCCTAGCTAGCAGCTGGGCCGAGTGGCCCAGTGGGGGGGTTGTTTTATTCCTTTCCTTTTTTTACCTTTTCATATTTTTCTTTTTTTGTTTCATTTTAGTTACACATTAATTTTAATTTTAGACAAATATATCTATAGCCCCTAAAATAATGTTTCAGAACAGTCCACTACTATAAAAAGTTTTACCATGATAAAAATAGTCTAGTATTTTATAAAATACCAAAGTCGTTTAAATAGTTGTTTAGCTACTGTATAAATCATTTTAGTGCTCTAAATCTTTTTACTAAAATGTGGTTACTCCACCATTTGGATTTAGGATTTATTTGTCCCATTTTGAACATTTTAGTTTTAACGTTTGAAGAATTTACCGTTTGACTCGATTTTGAATTTGAAATTGAATCGGTTTCGAACTAACACGAGATTAGCAACAGTAACCATCGTGACGTGGCATCATTAACAGAGGTTTACTGTAGCTCAAATATCCGGGTGTCACAATTCTACTCCACTCCAAGAAATCTTGTCCCGAGATTTAAGAGGGGAGTAAGGGGAAAGATCTGGTTACGAAATTCTAACGAGTCTTCTTGGTCTTGCTTGCTCTTCTCGAAATGGTCGATCCATTATGTTGATGTTTTCATTTCTCCACTTCAGGTCATCATGGTGAAGTCGTCCTTTTCTTTGGGAACTCCAACGTACTTACGAATAGGTAAGGGGCCACTTGGCTACGACAGAATGCTTATGAGGGAAACAATCTGGGGATAACCCATGAATGAACATAATATTATCTCTCGAGTTGAACATATAAAATACATCAAGACTAAGGTACGAAGGTACCATGAGAAGTTTCGAACGGATAGGCAATCGTTCGATGTTTGAAACAACACGCGAAAGGGGTCCAGAGCAATGAGATTGAGTATTGCGTATGTTACCAGAATAGATCACTAGGACGGTGGTCCGTGAATTACATACAAGGCCACGCACGAGGAATAACTTTAGCAACAGGGGGTGTACAGGAGAGTCAGGTTTCGATCCTGTGGAACTGTGGGTTATGGGCCCACCATGTGGGTTAAAGTAGGAAGGGCAGTGACGTCTTGCAAGATCATGTAAGCAAGGCATGTCAGAGGATAGCCTGTCAGCTATGTCGGCAACAACATCGATACCAAGGGCAAGGGACGAAGAGAACCATTTTCCTGCTCGTTGAACGAGGCGGGCCAATAGGCAAGGTGCTCGTCTATCGGTGGCTATCGAAATGTCATCAACAATAGTAACAGGGTCTTGCTGACAGAATTGTACACCGAGGTGTTTACATAAGCAGGAGAATATTATCGCTTAGATCATATAGATCACAAGACGCGTCAAACCATCCAATGGAAAGGCAAATATGATTATCAGATTAAATAGAACAATGGAAAGGAAAATGGGTTTAAACACATATTTCAAAGGTATATCCTTCCCAAGGACAAGTCGAGCATGATATCCATGACAGGATATAATGTAGAAAAATCTTTAGGTAAGGGAGAGAATTTTCATGACATTACCCATACATCGGTGTTTGGATAATTCAGCAGGAAACATTAAACATTGGGCTTCAAATGTTCCTGTTGAAAATCAGAGTACCATAGACATCCTTTGAGATAGCATTGACATGGTCAACAGGTGAAGATCAGACTTTGGAGAAAAAAAAGATCCATCAGGAACAACTTATAGAATAAGTCTTACAATTTCCTCACGGAAGAATGACTAACCTTGCCAAAAGGAAACTATAACAATAGGTCCTCCGGTCAGGTGTGCTAGGCATGACATCACCTTACCGGGTCATATAAAGACCAATGTTATAACTCTTGGAAATATGTTCCAACCATCATGTCTGGCCGAGATTCAGATCTGATTGGTGTCAGGATACCTCAGACATTTGGATGCCTGAGAAGAAAAGGTGCAACACAATTTGACGAGAAGACATGTAAGATTCTCGGGAAATGTACTATGGAAGGGAGTTCCAGAACAAGATCTCATCATTAAACCAATGAAGGAATAAGGAGGTAGTTGATGAACTCAGTGAAAATTCATCGAGATTTCGAAAGGATGGGTTTCCACAATTATGTGAACAAGGAGATAACATTTGTCAGATCAAATGATATAACATAATGATGTATGCTCGAGGAAAGCATACACAATTGAACATTGATTGAAAGGTGCACCCGAAAGATGGGCTTAGGTAGCATGATCAATGTTAGAATGGTGGTTCAACAGCCAATAGTCTAAGAATGAACTATCGACCATCAACTTCAAAGCAATAAGGTTGTTAGAAGTACAAAATCCACGCCATACCGTTCACTTGTTGGAATCCCGGTTAGAACCAACACGGGGACCAAGAAAGAAAGGTGATGGTGAGAAGTATTACCTGTATCAAGAATCCTTAAGAGGTGATGAAATCCTCACGACTTTCTTGACATTAAAGATGGTAATACTTCAAGGTAAAGAAGAACAAATGCGGGATAGCAAGGAACTCAAGGTATAAAACAAAACACGAACAAGTTTGTGTTGGAGGGAAGTCAATAAAGTGGTCGATGGTAACACAAATCATCGAGGGAAAGGATGGTATTTATCATCATGAACTCAATTGATATCTTGGAAGAGCTCGAAATGCTGATAATGATCACGACACATTTGTCGAGAGATTTCATGAAGATGTAATCAATCGGTGATGACATCTAGTTAAACGAATGATAAACGGAAGGTTATTGGAACCACGGTTACAACACAAACTCAAAATCAAGCTTGTGGTTCAAGGCGAAATGATATGATGAGGAAAATCTACGTAAGCTTAGCTCATCATCGAGAATTGTGCTCCGTGAAGAAGGACCAATGTCAGGACCCCGACTCAATGCCACATCGATCTAGCATGTAACACCTCATATCACTTTGCGGCCTCACGCACGGTATTCCCACGGGTGTCGCCTTACCTTAGCCCGGGACCGTTTGCACCTTTTGGCACACGTATATGACAGTCTCGCTAGCATCCATATGATAAGGAGCCCGGGCTGACATGGCTAGTCGTAAACCCAAAGTGGCACAGACTTACAGGGATAGGCATCCATGACCCAGCATCGAACGTGTCGGTCATCAGCGAGTGAATCCAGGCTGTAGCACTGGGCTAACAGGACTCCGGTGAACCGGGCTGTAGCAGGCTAACAGGACTCCGGTATTCATCGCGTGACATTTCCCCGAAGGGACAGACACAGGAACGAAGAAGGACACATGCCGGCCAGCCTAAGTGTTCCGGAGCAGTAGCAAGCTACCATGGCTCGGTGAAACACTAGGAGACATTTCCCCATAAGAGAGGCTACTAAAGATAAACAACTAGATGGTCAGATCCCACACATACCAAGCATTTCAATAACATACACACAATATGCTCGATATGTGCAAATACAACATGGTATCACAACATGACTCTACGACTCAAGTATTTTATTCATTAGGCTCCGAGGAGCGAGATATTACAAACATGGGTCTCATGACCCAACAATCAGAGCATACAAATCAAAGCACAAGCGGAAGCTATCATGTCTGAGTACAGACATCTATAAATGAAAAAGGCTGAGAAGCCTGACTATCTATCAGATCCTGCCGAGGGCACAAGATCGTAGCTGAGGTATCAAGCTAAACGTCGAAGTCCACGCGGAACTACTAGTGAGACTGAAGTCTCTCTGCAAAACATAAAATAGGCAAACGTGAGTACAAATGTACCCAGCAAGACTTACATCAGATCTATCTACATATGCATCATTATCAACAAGGGGGGAGGGGTTTGACTGCAGCAAGCCAGCTTTGACTCGGTGGCTATCCTAAACTACGACTGCAAGTAACTCTTTTGAGGTGGCGTACACGAGTCCACATATTCACCATATCAATACACCACTATGGATCCGCTCCCGTCTCCCTACGAGAACGCCATCCATAGCACTCACGCTTATCTTGCGTATTTTAGAGTATCCACTTTCACTTGTCTATGAACTGATATAAGCAACCCAGAAGTCCTTTTCCGCGGACACGGCTATTCGAATAGATGATGTTAACCCTGCAGGGGTGTACTTCTTCATACATGTTTCCACCACTTAGCGTCTGCACACGACATGTGCTCGGCAGACTTCAAGCGAAAGCCGACGTGGGTGTAGACCATGACCTACCTAAACACTCAAGTCTCTAGTCCAGGTTTATCACCTATTCAGGTTCCATCCATGAGGGGATCCGGCCGGAGTTTCGCTCACAGCCCCGAACGATGTGAACAGGGTTCCCGAGATACCAAACGGGCATCCGGTACACCGTGCCACGTACCTACCGCATCACAGCCCACCCCTACGGTCAGCGCTGTCCACGGCCTCCAGTAAGCTACAAACACCAGAAACTACTTGCAACTCCTGGACAGAGGACTAGGGTGAATAAGAAGTCGAGCGGGGTCATATTTCAGGGCCCAATGCATGGTAGTAGCTGAATCATGGATCACAAACACAGAACTCAGTTCCTAAGGACGGCTTCAATGAGACAACCCACCATGTACTCCTACATGGCCTCTCACCGACACCTTTTACCAAATCGTGTTCACACACTTAGCTCACACATAGTAGGACATGTTCACACACCTCTGATTCATCCCCGATGAAGCAGACCTGACTCAACTCTAAGCAGTAGCAGGCATGACAAACAAACATGAATGAGTAGGCACAACAGGGCTCAAACAACTCCTACTCATGCTAGTGGGTTTCATCTATTTACTGTGGAATGACAGGTCATGCAAAGGATAAAGGGGTTCAGCTACCGCAGCAAGTAACAGATGAATCGATGTTGTCCTAATGCAGTAAAAGAGAGCAGGAGCGAGAGAGTGGGATTGTATCGGAATGAACAAGGGGGTTTTGCTTGCCTGGCACTTCTGAAGATAACATTGAGTCTTCATCAGTGTCAACGATCACATCATCGGTATCACGTCTATCGAGAGGGGACAAATACCGGCAACACAGAAAGGAACACAATCAATGCAATGCACAATATGATGCATGCTCATGACATGGCAATATGAATGTGTTTTGAGCTAATGCAACTAGCAACAGATTAAATGGAGTTGGTTTGAATATAATATTCAAATTCAAACTCCATATGTGATTATTCAAATGCCATTTAATTGATTTGTGCTAAACAGCAGCTATAAGTTGTTCTAACATGCATGAAAATGGTACAGATGGATTCCTTGAATTTTTCTGATAATTTTTCATATATAAATTATTTAATTTGGAGTTACGGTTAATTTTCTATGATTTATTGAAGTTTATACAATTTTCTGGAATTATGAATCATTTCCTGACTTATTTTAATTCCAGAAAGGAATTATTGCGTCAGCATGACCTCATGCTGACCTCAGCAGGTCAATGGGCGCCGTCCAGGTCAAACTGACCTGTGGGCCCTACGTGTCAGTGTCTGGACTAATTAACCTAATTAAAATTAACCCTAACTAACTTAGTTAGCCGGGCGGGGCCCGCATGTCAGTGAGTCAGTGGCTTAACTAAATTAGTTATTAAATTAGCCAAAAGTTAGCAGGGGACGGGCCCACACGTCGGTGACCCAGGGGGGTCAAATCCCTGGTCAACCGGGCTAATCCACCGGCGTCTAACCGCCGGCAACGACCAGACGCGGCGGTGGCTCGCCAGAATGGCTGCTCCGGCGCCCATTCGACGCGCGGAGGGGTTCTACAGGGAGCTCGAGCTCGTGCGCATCCAATGGAGCAAGCCCGAGGAGCTGGGGTGGCCTGAGTCGACGGCGGCGAGCTCCAAGGCGGCGGCCGGAGTTCGGGCGAGGTCGGGGTTGGCGTTAGGGGGCACGGGAGGGGAAGCTGGTGTGTGAGTTAGGTTCCTGGTGAGGTGTGGAGCACGTTGCCGTGCTCGGTAGCTAGCTCCGGTGGCTCTGGCCTTGTCCGCGTCATCGCCGGCGGTGAGGAGCTCACGGCCCCGGTGAAAAGGGCGGCTAGCGTGCGGGAACGAGCGCGGGGAGGAGGGGAAATGGAAGAGGAGCTCACAGCGGATCCGGTAGAGGCAACGGCGAGGCCGGGGAGGGGCTGGATCTCGCGAATCCTCGAAAGTTCGCCGGCGGCCGAAGGTTGGGGACGAGCTCCGGGAAGACGCTACGGGGCTCCCGCGGTCGAATGGGTTGGTGTAGAAGACGCAGAGGGCGATGGCGGTTCCTCTGAACTCATCGGAGAGGCACGGGGTGGACGGTGGCCGCGGTGATGCTCGTCGGCGGCGGCGGGTGTGTTCGGTGGCTGCGCGCGAGAGAGCCAGAGGAAGAGAGGAGCTCAGGGAGAGAGTGAGAGGCCTGGGGGGGCGTGGCTGTCTCCGTGGCACTAGAAGGGCCTCGAGGGCGTGAGGCAGGCAGGGAGGAGGCCACGGCATCGCCAGCGCTCTCGCCACGCACCTGCCTGTCCTCCTGGCAGGAGGAAGAAGACCACACAGCCCCTGGTGGGCTGGGCCTCTTCTGCCAGGTAAAGCCCAGGTGAGGTTTCTGCTTTGTTTTATTTTTTTTTCTTCTGTTTTGTTTTATTTAATTTATTTTGCCACTGTTTTGAATTTAAAATAATTCAAACAATGCCAACAACTCCTCTGAATATTTTATATTGCTAGATGGACTTTTCCAAAAGCTTATAAAATATTTCAGGGGTATTTGAAATTATATTCTAATTATATGAATATAATTCAAATTCAAATAGCTAATGAATTAAATCCAAAGTCCCAAAAATAAATCCTTAAAAATGTTCAATATTTTGGTTGGGACCAGAACCCTTACCAAAAATTATCAAACATTTAGGAAGAGCATTTTGGAGCAATGAATGAGATTTCTAGGGTTTTTTTGCCCCTCTTTTATTTAAGTTTTTGAGGCTTCCAAAATTCCTCAGTTCAAGTTTCGAAAATATAGACATGATGCACACATGAAGCTAGCCTAGAGCACTACCAGCAGCTAGGGATGTGACAACTCACCCCCACTACAAGAATCTCGTCTCGAGATTCAAGCGTAGGGTAAAGTGAAGGGTAACGCAGACTAGTATAATCTTCACGATCCAGGGTGCACTTCAGTGGAACATTGACATTCACCATCATTGTCTTGAAGTCTTGCCTTGAAAAATCCTGTCAACATGACATGGAGGAAAGAAGGAGACTCTAGCAGGGTCGATCTTCTCGAAGATCGAACAGCTCACGGAACGAGACATAGGACCATCTCTCGGGTTGAGACACGAGATACACATCAAGAGGGGTGGAAAGAAACGGATGACGAAGGTTCACTAGGTAGACAACAATTTCACGCTTAAGAAGGTGGTAAACAATTGTCAACGTAGCGAGGAGTTGAGTTGCCATGATACCATAACGATACACCTTAGGGAAGGTGACTCGTAGAGATATTCCCTTAAGTGGCAAAAAGAATTACTTTTGATTCAGAGATCATTGAAACTCTTTAAACCAGCCTAAGACAATTCTCGAGCGATCGTTTGGAGGGGGTCGGTAGAATGGCATACTCGGACTTGGATGATGTGGATTACCTTGTTGAAGACAACGCAATGGATGAATTAACCTTATCACCGGAGATGGAAGAGACCCGTGGTAGAATGGCACATTGGCGGTGCAAGCTGGGAACAAAATGCAAATGCTGGGAATGATTCTAGTAACTGGGGAAGAACCCAACAATAGAGAGTGAATTCACTATTTGAGTAGGTCATAGCATTGCCGAGGGGACTGAGAGCAAACCCAGCTAGTGCCGAGGATAACACGTAGCGCTTGTGCGTGCTCTCAAGAACTTGAGCATTTCCACAATCATCAAGATTCTACCAATATCCGTGTCAAGGATCCTGGCAACACAACTTGCTACCATGATGAATGATGCAGATGCAAAGGAAGATAACACCTTCTCAGATTTCACCCTTGGCGGGGCCAAGGAAATAAAATCTGGATGATCGACCGAGAGACATTTAGCACTCCGCTTCTAATGTTCTCCTTGATGTGCTAGTGTAACCCACTCATAGATATGGTTTGATATCTAGAACATCAAGTAAAAAGGTCGGACTTCGGGATCTCAAAATCCATAGGGGCAACTAGGGAGTAAATCCTACGAAATCCCTATGGGGAGGTGGCCAACTTCCTCAAACAAGATACTATAATAATAGGTCTACCGGATGGGTGTGTTGGCCACGTCATCCACCTTGCCGGTTATTGAGAGACCAATATTATAATTCTTGGGAAATGTTCCAACCATCATATCTGCCTGAGATTCAGATCTGGTTGGTGTCAGGATATTCCAGACTCATCGAGTCTAGGAAGAAGAATGAAAGTTTGCAACACAAATCGACGAGATGACGTTGCGAGATTCTCGGGGAGCGAACTACGATAGCAAGCTCCAAAACATGAGCTGGTTCTGCTACAAACATGTGAACACGATGTCCTAGACAAACATTATCACATGGTAGTCTTACAATAAAACACTACCGAGTTCTGGTTGGGAACCATAATCGAGGATATTGAAGTCTTGTGCATGACCTAGGATTAGCACATCAACTCCTTTTCCTTGAACAAATCAATCAGTGGCTTGGTGTGCTAGGGTATACATATGGAATGAAGGTTGCAAGTCTCCAGACCACAGAATACTTCGCACGTATGCATGACTGATTTGGGATGATTCCAAAGGAAACAACATTGACTTTCTCGAATCCACGGCGGCAACTTGCATCAAATGCACATGAACTGGAGGAAGTCACTTCTTACATCCGAACATATGCTTCATGAACTAGCATGAAGAAATGCTTTCAAAAGTTTCTAACACTGGCTTAATGTTCAGCAAATCATGGAGGGGATAAGGATGTTGTCAATGGGCTCAACAACAATTCATCCGGGTTTCCTTTTAAAAGGAATTCCATAGTTAAGTGAACAGGTGATAGCATTGGTCAGGCCAAAGATGTAATGGTGTATGCTCGAGGGATCAACCACGAATAAGACAACATTACGAGCATCATTGGTACTGATTTGATTTGACGATAGCCCACACTCAAATCAAAGGATTGATAAGACAATAGGTCCAGCAACTGATCACAGGGACCAATCGATGAACATATCATCTTTCTTCAACACACACTACACAAGATTATCCCTTTGGAACGAACTAAGTCAGGCAAGCTTTTATCCTCCAACTCTCCAAGTTGTTGTCTAGCTTAACCAACTAGCTCAGGGTATCCAACACGGATTCTTGGAGAAGGGGTGGTTTACAGGAATAAACCAACTTGATCACGAACTCAACATAGCGGTCAGGTGACAACCTGGTAATACTTCTTAGAAGATATTCAGAAAATCACGAACCACCGGTATGTTACTAAGCTCGAGAACAATCTCGCTTTTGAGGGCAAGACGATATGATCAAATGAGTGAGGACTTGACAAGATCCTAACTCATCAATCGCAGGGTGCACCGAAATAAGGACTAGGTAGCACGATCAGTCTTAGAAAGATGATTCAAAAACCAACACGCTAAGAATGAGGTTATCGTCCATTTAACTACCAAGCAACGAGGTTGCTGGGAGTATTGATTTCACACATCACAATTCATTTGTCGGTATTCCGGTTGCAATAACACAGGAACCGAGGAATGAATAATGATGGCAAAAGTATCACTATACCAAGAGTTCATAGGATGGTGTGCAATTCCTATAACAATCCCGATATAAAAGATGGTAATACTCCAAGGTAGAACAGAGCAAAAGCTGGATTGGCATTTGATCTGCGGAATACAACTACTTTGACCCAATCCTAGATATGGATGAGGTACTGGAGTTTGTTTCTCCTAGTCATTCCGCGATAGAATGGCTTGACGGACCACAAAAGTAATAGGCATCGATAAACGAACACACGCATACTCTTGACTATCAATTGATAGACGAAGGTCAGAATGCAACTAAAGAGAACAACTCAAAGGAACATATAATTTTCTGAGTTGTGGATGCATAGATTAGTATGTCGAACCAAGTTCAACATATTTCTTCCGGATAACCCATGCGGAAAGGTAGAACTGGCAGAGCCACAATATATAATGGAGAACTCATCAAAAATAATCCTGTTGTGATATTTCAGTTCAACGAGGAACTTCTGCCATAAGTAGTTCATGGTATTTGGAAGAAGAAGATACCACGGACTTCAAGGACTATCGCAAAGGTTACTAATATCCTAAAGGCACTAGCAATTACTATCAACATGAAGTAGGTAGAGTGAATCTCGGGTTCAAGAACCCAGGAACAGAATACCTATTACTAAGTAGCATCACGGAATGCTTTCGAGGATAAAGGCCAGAATCATCACACTGGGACACCAATCATGGCTAAATTACTAGGTGATCCCCTAAGACACCTAGGGTCATAATAATATCTCCAACATATATGCCAAGGTAACGGAGTACCTCAACTCGCTGATTAGTGTGGTTAATCTGGCCCATGGGAACATTGAAACGGGAAGAAAGGATTTGCAAATGCATCAGACTACTTAGAAACCTGGGATGACTCGGACAGCATAACGGCTGTAAATGCTCAGAAAAGATTTGAGACATTCACAAAAATGGTGGCATAACCACTCAGAAGCACAATATCAAGGTTTCGAGATCAACAATTAACATACGGAAGTAGTAGGAACTGAACTGAGACTTAAATCCAACAATCTTATAAGTCTACTGATTAGTAACACGTGATCCTGATAGAAAGAAGAGATAGCCTAGTTCTTAATCCCCGTAGGAAAGATAAGATGACTCAGATCAGAAGGGCATAAGGTATAAGGAGTAAAAAGAGCCTTACGTTCCATCCCACAATCAAGTCCCTTATATAACTAAAGAATTTCTAGACTCAACTTCGACCAGTTTGGCTTGGTAATCCTACAGACAGTCAAGCTCTGATACCAACGCTGTCAGGACCCCGACTCAATGCCACATCGATCTAGCATGTAACACCTCATATCACTTTGCGGCCTCACGCACGGTATTCCCACGGGTGTCGCCTTACCTTAGCCCGGGACCGTTTGCGCCTTTTGGCACACGTATATGACAGTCTCGCTAGCATCCATATGATAAGGAGCCCGGGCTGACATGGCTAGTCGTAAACCCAAAGTGGCACAGACTTACAGGGACAGGCATCCATGACCCAGCATCGAACGTGTCGGTCATCAGCGAGTGAATCCAGGCTGTAGCACTGGGCTAACAGGACTCCGGTGAACCGGGCTGTAGCAGGCTAACAGGACTCCGGTATTCATCGCGTGACATTTCCCCGAAGGGACAGACACAGGAACGAAGAAGGACACATGCCGGCCAGCCTAAGTGTTCCGGAGCAGTAGCAAGCTACCATGGCTCGGTGAAACACTAGGAGACATTTCCCCATAAGAGAGGCTACTAAAGATAAACAACTAGATGGTCAGATCCCACACATACCAAGCATTTCAATAACATACACACAATATGCTCGATATGTGCAAATACAACATGGTATCACAACATGACTCTACGACTCAAGTATTTTATTCATTAGGCTCCGAGGAGCGAGATATTACAAACATGGGTCTCATGACCCAACAATCAGAGCATACAAATCAAAGCACAAGCGGAAGCTATCATGTCTGAGTACAGACATCTATAAATGAAAAAGGCTGAGAAGCCTGACTATCTATCAGATCCTGCCGAGGGCACAAGATCGTAGCTGAGGTATCAAGCTAAACATCGAAGTCCACGCGGAACTACTAGTGAGACTGAAGTCTCTCTGCAAAACATAAAATAGGCAAACGTGAGTACAAATGTACCTAGCAAGACTTACATCAGATCTATCTACATATGCATCATTATCAACAAGGGGGGAGGGGTTTGACTGCAGCAAGCCAGCTTTAACTCGGTGGCTATCCTAAACTACGACTGCAAGTAACTCTTTTGAGGTGGCGCACACGAGTCCACATATTCACCATATCAATACACCACTATGGATCCGCTCCCGTCTCCCTACGAGAACGCCATCCATAGCACCCACGCTTATCTTGCGTATTTTAGAGTATCCACTTTCACTTGTCTATGAACTGATATAAGCAACCCAGAAGTCCTTTTCCGCGGACACGGCTATTCAAATAGATGATGTTAACCCTGCAGGGGTGTACTTCTTCATACATGTTTCCACCACTTAGCGTCTGCACACGACATGTGCTCGGCAGACTTCAAGCGAAAGCCGACGTGGGTGTAGACCACGACCTACCTAAACACTCAAGTCTCTAGTCCAGGTTTATTGCCTATTCGGGTTCCATCCATGAGGAGATCCGGCCGGAGTTTCGCTCACAGCCCCAAACGATGTGAACAGGGTTCCCGAGATACCAAACGGGCATCCGGTACATCGTGCCACGTACCTACCGCATCACAGCCCACCCATACGGTCAGCGCTGTCCACGGCCTCCAGTAAGCTACAAACACCAGAAACTACTTGCAACTCCTGGACAGAGGACTAGGGTGAATAAGAAGTCGAGCGGGGTCATATTTCAGGGCCCAATGCATGGTAGTAGCTGAATCATGGATCACAAACACAGAACTCAGTTCCTAAGGACGGCTTCAATGAGACAACCCACCATGTACTCCTACATGGCCTCTCACCGACACCTTTTACCAAATCGTGTTCACACACTTAGCTCACACATAGTAGGACATGTTCACACACCTCTGATTCATCCCCGATGAATCAGACCTGACTCAACTCTAAGCAGTAGCAGGCATGACAAACAAACATGAATGAGTAGGCACAACAGGGCTCAAACAACTCCTACTCATGCTAGTGGGTTTCATCTATTTACTGTGGAATGACAGGTCATGCAAAGGATAAAGGGGTTCAACTACCACAGCAAGTAACAGATGAATCGATGTTGTCCTAATGCAGTAAAAGAGAGCAGGAGCGAGAGAGTGGGATTGTATCGGAATGAACAAGGGGGTTTTGGTTGCCTGGCACTTCTGAAGATAACATTGAGTCTTCATCAGTGTCAACGATCACATCATCGGTATCACGTCTATCGAGAGGGGACAAATACCGGCAACACAGAAAGGAACACAATCAATGCAATGCACAATATGATGCATGCTCATGACATGGCAATATGAATGTGTTTTGAGCTAATGCAACTAGCAACAGATTAAATGGAGTTGGTTTGAATATAATATTCAAATTCAAACTCGATATGTGATTATTCAAATGCCATTTAATTGATTTGTGCTAAACAGCAGCTATAAGTTGTTCTAACATGCATGAAAATGGTACAGATGGATTCCTTGAATTTTTCTGATAATTTTTCATATATAAATTATTTAATTTGGAGTTACGGTTAATTTTCTATGATTTATTGAAGTTTATACAATTTTCTGGAATTATGAATCATTTCCTGACTTATTTTAATTCCAGAAAGGAATTATTGCGTCAGCATGACCTCATGCTGACCTCAGCAGGTCAACGAGCGCCGTCCAGGTCAAACTGACCTGTGGGCCCTACGTGTCAGTGTCTGGACTAATTAACCAAATTAAAATTAACCCTAACTAACTTAGTTAGCCGGGCGGGGCCCGCATGTCAGTGAGTCAGTGGCTTAACTAAATTAGTTATTAAATTAACCAAAAGTTAGCAGGGGACGGGCCCACACGTCGGTGACCCAGGGGGGGTCAAATCCCTGGTCAACCGGGCTGATCCACCGGCGTCTAACCGCCGGCAACGACCAGACGCGGCGGTGGCTCGCCGGAATGGCTGCTCCGGTGCCCATTCGACGCGCGGAGGGGTTCTACAGGGAGCTCGAGCTCGTGCGCATCCAATGGAGCAAGCCCGAGGAGCTGGGGTGGCCTGAGTTGACGGCGGCGAGCTCCAAGGCGGCGGCCGGAGTTTGGGCGAGGTCGGGGTTGGCGTTAGGGGGCACGGGAGGGGAAGCTGGTGTGTGAGTTAGGTTCCTGGTGAGGTGTGGAGCACGTTGCCGTGCTCGGTAGCTAGCTCTGGTGGCTCTGGCCTTGTCCGCGTCATTGCCGGCGGTGAGGAGCTCACGGCCCCGGTGAAAAGGGCGGCTAGCGTGCGGGAACGAGCGCGGGGAGGAGGGGAAATGGAAGAGGAGCTCACAGCGGATCCGGTAGAGGCAACGGCGAGGCCGGGGAGGGGCTGGAGCTCGCGAATCCTTGAAAGTTCGCCGGCGGCCGAAGGTTAGGGACGAGCTCCGGGAAGACGCTACAGGGCTCCCGCGGTCGAATGGGTTGGTGTAGAAGACGCAGAGGGCGATGGTGGTTCCTCTGAACTCATCGGAGAGGCACGGGGTGGACGGTGGCCGCGGTGATGCTCGTCGGCGGCGGCAGGTGTGTTCGGTGGCTGCGCGCGAGAGAGCCAGAGGAAGAGAGGAGCTCGGGGAGAGAGTGAGAGGCCTGGGGGGGGGGCGTGGCTGTCTCCGTGGCACTAGAAGGGCCTCGAGGGTGTGAGGCAGGCAGGGAGGAGGCCACGGCGTCGCCAGCGCTCTCGCCACGCACCTGCCTGTCCTCCTGGCAGGAGGAAGAAGACCACACAGCCCCTGGTGGGCTGGGCCTCTTCAGCCAGGTAAAGCCCAGGTGAGGTTTCTGCTTTGTTTTATTTTTTTTTCTTCTGTTTTGTTTTATTTAATTTATTTTGCCACTGTTTTGAATTTAAAATAATTCAAACAATGCCAACAACTCCTCTGAATATTTTATATTGCTAGATGGACTTTTCCAAAAGCTTATAAAATATTTCAGGGGTATTTGAAATTATATTCTAATTATATGAATATAATTCAAATTCAAATAGCTAATGAATTAAATCCAAAGTCCCAAAAATAAATCCTTAAAAATGTTCAATATTTTGGTTGGGACCAGAACCCTTACCAAAAATTATCAAACATTTAGGAAGAGCATTTTGGAGCAATGAATGAGATTTCTAGGGTTTTTTTGCCCCTCTTTTATTTAAGTTTTTGAGGCTTCCAAAATTCCTCAGTTCAAGTTTCGAAAATATAGACATGATGCACACATGAAGCTAGCCTAGAGCACTACCAGCAGCTAGGGATGTGACAACCAAGTAGCACAGTTAAAATTTAGCACCATGATGATATAGCCGATCAGGCTAGGAATGACTTAAGTGATTATTAAATCGTAAGCAACAACAATTATTTAAGAGTTATTGAACCAGCATGCGGAATCGATTAACTTATTGGTGTCCTTGGTTGACGACAACCTAGAACCCGGGAAAATTGGAATCAGTGAGAAATAATAGTTGATGAAGAACCCATAAGAAGTTATGCAGTTCTATGATATTCTTGAGATACCAGAGTGTAATACACGACGGTAGATCAAAGTAAAGGTTGGTCGGGTGCAATGATCTATAGAAGACAATTACTTCAACTTGTCCGAGAAATGGTATTTAAGGGAGAACATGGTCGGAAACACTATTGCAAAAGGCCAGATCCCGGATATAAGATGAACTTATACCAAAGGAATAACTTAATGTAAGAGAAGCTTTAATGATAAGATCTACATCGTGTCCATGGGCATGAACACAAAGTTCAAGGTCGACTCCCACTTCTCCAACGCATAACCTTTCACTCACTTCTCACTTTCGAAGAAGTTGTAGTGTTGAAATTTTATTTGGCAAAATACCAGAAGTGTATGACTCGTGAAAACTTTTGAGTTCACACAGTTTAGAGAAGGCATATGTTCAACCCATAGGGGCTTCTTAGAAACATATACCACAAGTTTCAAGAGTAAATATCACATGATCGAAAGTAGAGCAAGGTTGAGAAAGTAGATGATACCATTTACCAAATGCATTAAGTATCCGAGGGAAGGCTCACAAAGTTATTGAATATGAAGGACGCTGTCGGATAAAGTCCATTAAAGGATCTGCCGGTCCATAACAGAGCTGATGTGAGCATCGGCACACAACCAGAGGAAGTAACAATGCAAAGGCATTGGATTATGGAAACAACTGACTAATCCAGAGCTCAAATGCATAGGAATTATGATTTTCAAATCAAGGGATCAGAAGCAATGTTCTGATTAGGGATGGATAAGTTGAATAGCCTTAGGGGTACAATCGACGGCAATTGGATTTGTTGAGAACCAGCTCATGTTTAAAATGACGTCTGAGCCGGAAAGATAATTTAGAAGGATCAACTGATGATTGCGTGCATTCGCACTCATGTTGAATAAAAGGGATCAAAATGACGGTGTATAAGGATACTAACGAATATTGCCAGACATATGGAAAGCATCCATCATGCAAGGAGACAAGTATTGCAGAGCAATAAGCTACTAAGGATTTTTGGAGGATCGAGTAGTATTTCGATGACCATTGTGAAACACATGAACAACTGGGGGATGAGCGGATACTAGATAAGTGCGAGAATTATCCGTAGGGGTATTCAGGTGACAAAGAACAGCAAGGCAGTAAGCTCAAAGGATTATCGAAACAACGACGAGTATTTCGGGGTATCTTGTAATAACAAGCCAACTGGGAATAAAAGTAAGAACGATAGGTGTAAGTATTTATCCATAGGGATTTTTTGGTGGTAGGGAATTGCAAAAGCAATGGCACAAAGTTTTAGGAGAACATCGGAGAGTACTATCAGAATCTTCTGTTGAAGCAGTCGATCATCTGTAATGAAGGGCTCTCCGGGATAAAGTGATAACGAGATCCTAATGTTATATTTTAGCAAAATTCGTTTAACCCGAATAGAAGAGAGTTCAGAGTCCTAGAGTAAGGATCGAGGAGTCAAAGATCCTAATACAACCTAGAGGGCAACGTGGGCCCGTAAGCCGCACATCCATGTTAGTAAAAGTTTTTCAATGACTAGACTCGACTTCGGCCAAGGTGTTGGAAAGGGGGATTCCTACAGGCAGTCGGCTCTGATACCAACTTGTGACGCCCTCGATCTAATCATACACTAATCATACACGCAAACTTGTACGATCAAGATCAGGGACTCACGGGAAGATATCACAACACAACTCTACAAATAAAATAAGTCATACAAGCATCATATTACAAGCCAGGGGCCTCCAGGGCTCGAATACAAGAGCTCGATCATAGACGAGTCAGCGGAAGCAACAATATCTGTGTACAGACATAAGTTAAACAAGTTTGCCTTAAGAAGCCTAGCACAAACTGGGATACAGATCGAAAGAGGCGCAGGCCTCCTGCGTGGGATCCTCCTAAACTACTACTGGTCGCCGTCAGCGGGCTACACGTAATAATAGGCACCTCCCGAGTAGTAGTAGTCGCCATCGACAGTGGCATCTGGCTCCTGGGCTCCATCGTCTGGTTGCAGCAATCGGATATAGGAAAGGGGAAAAGGGGAAGAAAAGCAACCGTGAGTACTCATCCAAAGTACTCGCAAGCAAGGAGCTACACTACATATGTATGGATTGGTATCAAATGGAATAAGGGTATCATATGTGGACTGAACTGCAGAATGCCGGAATAAGAGGGCGATAGCTAGTCCTTTCGAAGACTACGCTTCTGGTAACCTCCATCTTGCAGCAGGAGAAGAGAGTAGATGGTAAGTTCACCAAGTATCATCGCATAGCATAATCCTAACCGATGATCCTCCCCTCGTCACCTTGTGAGAGAGCGACCACCGGTTGTATCTGGCACTTGGAAGGGTGTGTTTTATTAAGTATCCGGTTCTAGTTGTCATAAGGTCAAGGTACAACTCCAAGTCGTCCTGTTAACGCAGATCACGTCTATTCGAATAGATTAACTTCCCTGCAGGGGTGCACCACATAACCCAACACGCTCGATCCCATTTGGCCAGACACACTTTCCTGGGTCATGCCCGGCCTCACAAGATCAACACGTCGCAGTCCTACCTAGGCACAACAGAGAGGTCAGCGCGCCGGTCTAAATCCTATGGCGCAGGGGTCTAGGCCCATCGCCCATTGCACACCTACACGTTGCGAGGGCAGCCGAAAGCAGACCTAGCCTAGCAGGCGTTCCAGTCCAATCGGCGCACGCCGCTCAGTCGCTGACGTCACGAAGGCTTCGGCTGATACCACGACGTCGAGTGCCCATAATTTCCCCACGTAGATGGTTAGTGCGTATAGGCCAGTGGCCAGACTCAGATCAATACCAAGATCTCATTAAACGTGTTAAGTATCCGCGAACGCCGACCAGGGCCGGGCCCACCTCTCTCCTAGGTGGTCTCAACCTGCCCTGTCGCTCCGCCACAAAGTAACAGTCGAGGGCCGTCGGGAACCCAGGCCCACCTCTACCGGGATGGAGCCACCTGCCCCTTCAGCCCCCAATTCCGAATAGTATATGCCCGTGATCACCTCCCAAAGTGATCACGGCCCAGTAGTATAGCATGGCAGACGGACAAGAGTGTAGGGCCACTGATGATAATCTAGCATCCTATACTAAGCATTAGGATTGCAGGTAAAGGTAACAACAGTAGTAGCAAGGAAAGGCTATGCATCAGGATAGGATTAACGGAAAGCTGCAACATGCTGCACTAATCTAATGCAAGCAGCATAGAGAAGAGTAGGCGATATCTGGTGATCAAGGGGGGGCTTGACTGGTTGCTCTGGCAAGAGAGAGTGGTCGTCAACACCGTAGTCGTACTAGGTAGCAGCGGCGTTGGTCTCGATGTCTAGCGAGAGAAGAGGGGAAGAAACAATAAATATAATGCAAAGAAATGCATGACGATGCATGACATGATAAAGCGTGATGCTAGGCATGCCCTAACGCGGTACGAGGTGGTACCGATGAAGGGGGAAAACATCCGGGAACGTATTCCCGGTGTTTCGCGTTTTTGATCAGATGAACCGGAGGGGGAAAGTTGCGTGTTCGGTATGCTAGGGATGGGTGGCGGACGAACGGGTTGCGTATCTGAGCAACTTTCATGTAGAAAATAATTTAATCCGAGTTATGGATTAAAAGATATGATTTTCTAAAGATTTTATTAAGTTCTGGAATTATTTTTAATTGGAGAATAATTGCTAAATTGCTAGCCGCACCCAGCACAGTGTACACAAAAGTGTACCCAGTGACTGACTGGTGGGCCAGAGGGACCCAGTTGACTAGTCAATGTTTGACTGGTCAACACGGGTGGGACCCCCCCGTCATTGACTGTTTTAGTTAATTAGGGTTAGGTTAATTAGTTAGGCTTAATTAGTTGTTTTAGTTTAATTAATCAAAATTAATTAAGTTAATTAATTAATTAATTTTATTTTTATTTTTATTTTATTTTAATCACGTTCTGGGGCGGGCCCCACTGGTCATAGGCCCAAGGGCCAAAACGGGATAATGGGCGTGGTCATGCGAGCGCTAGCGGGCATCAGCGCCTGGAGCGAACCCAAACAAGCGCTCGGCCCCAGCGGCCATGGCGGCCACGGCAGGGCGACCGCAGGGAACGAGGGGGGCAGGTTGGCGCGCCGGCATGGATCAGCGGCAGGGCCGCCGCAGGGCAGAAGCAGGGCGACGGCGGGTCGAGCCGGGCGATGACGGGTAGTGTCAGCAGCAGGGGAGGCAGTGCAGTAGCGGGAGCCACGGCGGCAGGTCGGGGCGCGGCGAGCGTGTTCCGGCACGGTCCGACGGAGGTGGAGGTGGCTTGGGCGAGGCCATGGAAGGCGGCGCATGTGCGAGGCGCGTGAGGGGCCATGGGTGCGGCAACAGCGGGCGCCAGAGCGCGCTCGGTCGAGTGAGCAGTCGAGAACCAGGACGAGGCCTTTGCGTGAGGGGGGGGGGCGGCCGTGCGTGGCCGTGGCAAGTGCGCGCCCGGGCACTGCAGCGGCAAGTAGAAGGTAAGGCAGGCGCGCTGTAGCCGGGACGGGCGACAGGGATGGGGAGAGCGAGGGAGGTGCTCACTGCGGGGCCGTAGGGCACTGGCAGTGGGCTCGGGGAGGTCCGGCGGGGCGGCACCGGCGACGGAGCAGTCGCGTGCACCAGGAAGCGGGGCTCTATCGGCCGTCGCACCGCTTCAAAGTCGGCGCCAGTGAGAGGTCGCCTCCGCTCTGGCCGGGCATTAATGCGGCACTGACGCTCTAGGGCGATGCTGACCGTTTCACACGGGAAGCGCGCGCTGGCAAGGGAGTATAGGTTTTGAACCGTTTCAGGTGTAGTACTGGTAGCTTGCAAAACTACTCAATTATTGCACACAGTTTCCTATGAAATTGTGGTAAAAAACATTACTCCACATCCCAGTTCCCTTCTTCTTCCTCTTCCACTGCCCGCGCACGTCCGTGGGAAGTGACCGATCAACCCTTATATAGGAGTGCTATCACAAAAAGATGCATGTATCACCACCAAAATTTCCAGATTAGAGCGCCACTCCGGCGGGAGTATGGTGTATGTTGTTACCTTCGGTCGGGCCATGGCTACCGAGCGACGGTGACCAGAGAAGGTGCACAAATTGTAACATACGTGTCTGCTTAAGTGGGCGTCACGTAACTAATGTGTGTGTGTGTGTGGGATTCTGAGAGATAGAGTGCATGTTTGTGACTCTAGTCTTTGGATATGTACTCAACCTTTTGCATCGGGATATAAGTATAATGGTATTTACTTTAGCTAGTGATTTACGTGGCCATCTTAACGTGGTTGTGTAAAAAAATGTCACTTCCTGCTCATGATTTGCCTTATATAATTACAAGCAAGATGCTCGTGCATTCCACGGAGCATCAATATGCATTTTTTTACAAAACACATGTTATGATTTACCCATGCATGAGTAATTCCATGTGTAAAAACTAATGATATTTCGAGAATTTTATCGGAAAACTGGTATCTCGAGAATGCCATCGAAAAAATGAAAGATGAGAGTTAAGGTGAGGAGGAGTGGAGCGTGGTGGCGATTGGTGGTCGGAATGGGTAGAGGCATGGGAATGGACGGCGCCGGAAGGCGGCAGCGGCCACCATGCTAGATTGTTCCAGAGACTTTCTTTTTTAATTGCTCATCAATGAGGTTGTGGGAGATAAGGATGTGGAGAGAGATGCGGGTATATTTTGTAAAATTATCATAGTTTGCTCTCTATCCTTCAGATATAGATCAGACGGTCTATATTACAAGATGGCAGGCACACCATCATCGCCAGCTCGGTTTTTTATAAGGGTACAAATGATAAGTTTGCTAACTACTAAAGTAAAGCAGAATTTGTCCATGTTATACAAGTAAATTAAGGTGACTTTTTATCATACGGGTACGGTTGTATGAAGGTTGGTAGCAACACATGCTCCTCCTAGAGCATGTGTGTGTGAGATGGAGTCTTAGTGTGTGTGTGTGTGTGTTTGTGTGTGTGTGTGGGTGTGTGCTTGTGTGTCTGTGAGAGAGAGAGAGATGGAGTCTTAGTGTGTGTGTGTGTGCGCGTGTGTGTGATGGAGTCTTAGTGTGTGTGTTTGTGTTTGTGTGTGTGTGTGTCACTAGTAGAAAAAGGACCTAATGTGAGACACATTAGTGCCGGTTTGATTATAGCTCGGTACTAATGGTACCATTAGTGCCGGTTCGAACGGCTATGCATTAATGCCGGTTCGTGTTGAACCTTTAGTACTGGTTCGTGCCACGAACCGGTACTAAAGTGGTGATGGCAGGCTGGCGTCAGGCCGGGGCCCCATGATCACCTTTAGTACCGGTTCGTGTCACAAACCAGTACTAAAGGGCTAACCTTTACTACTGGTTTGTGCCACGAACCGGTACTAAATGGGTCTGACCTATAGTACCGGTTTGTGACACAAACCGGCACTATAGGGCAATTTTCAAACTCTACCCCCCCCCATGTGTCGCCATTTCAGTTCTGAAAAAATCAAAAGAAAATGATAAAAACTTCAAAAAATAAAATCCTTGGAGAGGTAGTTATATTCCTACATCTACTAGTTAGAAAAATTTGAAAACTTAAATTTGGACATGTTTTTAAAAAGTGTAGGTAAAATGTAAAACGGCTATAAATTTTGCATACGATGTCGGAAAAAAACGTATAATATATCAAAAAATTCAGCACGAAAATCCGCATCCGATGGAGACAGCCTACGACCTGTTTGCAATTTTTAAGAATCCTCAAATTCCAAAAGGGAAAAAAGATATGGTCAAATTTCGTTTTTTAAATTTTTTTTGGTTAAATCTGGTCAAACTACTTATTCAAGAAGTATTAATGTTACTACATAATTATTCAAGAATATTAGTGTTACTAAATAATTATTTCAATTTTTTAAATTTTGTCAAATCTGGTCAAACTGTGGTTAAACTATGGTCAAACTTATTCAAGAAATATTAGTGTTACTAAATAATTACTGTTTTTTAGAGTAATGGTTTCAAGCTCAAATTGTGAAACATGTGACCTAATGCTCAAGCTACACTGCTGAGGGTTAACAGGATTAACAGCTTACATTTGTAAGGAAAACAACAAGTGCAGACTTGGAATGTAGGGGGAATAGAACTCCGAAGATAAGCGTGCTCAGGCTAGCGGAGTGAGAGGATGGGTGACCGGTCGGGAAGTCAGGCGATTTGGAATGAGTGATCCACACTTGAGCTGTTAAGAGAGGTGATTAGAGACTAAATCATCAAATAATTCAGAAAAATTAAAAATCGAAAAAAAATCAAATTTTTTTTCCAAAATTTTCAAAAAAAAACCCTTTAGTACCGGTTGGTAACACTAACAGTACTAAAGGTCCCCCATACCAGGGCGCGAGCTCACGCCACGTGGTGGCACTTTAGCGTCGGTTCGTGCCAAACCGCTACTAAAGGGGGGGCCTTTAGTGCCCACCCTTTAGTGCCGGTTATGGAACCGGCACTAAAGGCCCTTACGAACCGGCGCTAAAGCTCCGTTTTCTACTAGTGTGTGTGGGTGCGTGCGTGTGTGTGTGTGTGTGTGTGTGTGTGGTTGGGTGGGTGTGTGTGTCGTGGGTTCCTCGGTGGCGGATGTAATTTAAGTGTGCATGGCTTCATCATAGATAGGTGATGTGTATTGCAGAGGCCACTAACGATGGGGTGCGAGAGAGAAAATACCCATAGAGAGGGAAGAGAAGGTGTGTGCGCGTGCGAGGAGTCGACATCAAGAGCACGTGTTTGTTCGAGAGACACCATGGAGGACTACTATATATCGATGGTGCATGTTGGCAGGAATTAACCGAAGGGATGGTCTTATTGGTTTCGGGGATATAGGGGAAGAGTGAGAGGGGGTAGCTAGAAGGAGATTGTTAAGTGTGAGTGTGTGTTTCACCCATCCACGCGGAAGTTATGTGCACACAAAAAGAGAACGAATCGATGTGGCGTTAGGGTTGAGGGTAATTAACTACGTATGGAGACATAGAGACCTTGAACGTGCATGTCGGAGCGGTATACATGTATACGTGGGATGTGTGTGTGTGTGTGCAGGCATGATCGAGATAAAAGAAAGAAGACATAAGTCATAAGATCAATGACATGGGAGAGACGGATCGGTATGACAATATGCACGCATATGAGAATGTAGGGAAGAAGGCCCAACAATTGAGCATGTGGTTTTGTCTTTAAGAGAGTGAGGCACACCGATTGTGCGAAAGAGGTCAACCTATAAATGAAAGAAGGTTGATGGAGAAATAGATAAATAGAAAGATAAAGATGCTAGTTAGTGTGCGTTAGAGATAGGATTCGATTGGATCAGAAGGCTGAGTTATGAGTGTGGGTGTGAGAGAGATGAAGACATGGTGCATGTGACTCACATACAAGCAAATATTGGTGAGAAATGAGATCACGGGAGATGGAGTTTTGTGTCTGCGGGATAGAAAGATATTTCACAACGTGAGTGATAGCTAGAGAGACATATGGGGGAACGCAAGATATCTCTAGGGAGAGAGAGTGTGTGTGAGCGACATACAAGAGAACAATGGAGAAATATGAGACCCTGGGAGACAAAGTTTGTGTTTGTGTGTGAGGAAGAGATATTTAAGAGGAAGAGTCGTAGGTTCTCATACCTAAGGAGCGAAAGACATCTCTGTATGAGGGGTGTGCGAGTGGCACATAGGGGAATAGTAGAGAGAAATGAGACCCCGGGAGACAAAGTTTTGTGTTTGTGTGAGAGAAAGAGATTCCATGTGGACAATCATAGTTAGAGACACATAGCAGGGAGTGAGATATACTTAGAGAGAGATAGAGTGATGAAGGTCGAGGGAGAGAGTACCATCAGTGTGTTACGAAGATAAAAGATCATTGTCGACATACATGTAGCACGAGAGATACCCGAGAGACGATGAACGCGTATATGTCTAGAGAGATTGTCCTATATAAGCATTAGTGATAGTTATATGAGACGAATATCTGGATTGAATGGGATTCAAATATTTGAACTGGAGATCACGACATCGATAATATCATAATGCAAATTGGTGTATCAAACATGCATATTCATTTGAATTTGGCGACATGTGTAATGTTATATAGTTTATCAATATTGGTGATCCATAGATTCTTTAATTAGAAACAATGCATGGTTTATATGCCATTAATGTCTAAATGGGATTACACTATATGTTGCGTGTGTGAAACACATTATACACGTTTGAGAAGTAAAAAAAACGCCGCATGAAACACACATTAATTGGAGATAGTTAGCGAGGAATGCATACATTGGATTTCAACATAAAGTGGTTTCAAATATTTGAAAATCCAAGTTGATGGATACAACCTTATGAATCTGAGATCATGCCATTTTAAACCATATTCATGTATAAAGGGTGTTGTGCTTTTGAAATTATATATAAAAATGATGTATATAGAATTTTATTCCAATCGAAAATGGATCCCGCCTGAAAAAAACAGAATAGAAACGGGATCCGAATTGAGTTGGCATGGTAAACGTGCACTCTGCAAAATTTGAAGGAAGCGGGGAAAGTCGCAATAACCGTCCAAAACCAAAATCTGCGAGATGGAAATTACTACTTCCAATCCCTGCCACACAAAACCTATATGCTCGTATTCGATAGGTTTCGATAGGGGTATGTTTGTAATTTCACTCAAACATGACATAACCGCCTCTCACTCGGATTCATACATGGTGGGCACCAAAACATAGTGTGTCCTCGGCCGAAATCGACTCCCTGCCCGATTCATACACGGTGGGCACGAAAAACAAACTCCCGTCGGCAAATATTCAGCGTATGCCAGATTACCGTCCTATCCCCAACCGACTGATATTACTGTGATGTAAGAAATTTGAAACGGGGGCTAAGTTTATAAATTTCCTCGCATTTGAGACTAGCGCGCCCTGAAGACATTGTTCCCCCCTTCCTCTCTACCTCCATTTTCCCATTCGTACTCCGTGGGCGTTAAAACACCCTCTCCACCCCAGCCTCCTCCGTCCGCCACCCCATCCACCGCCGTCCTCCTCCACCATGCCGGAGCTGATACCTCGATGCCGCCGGCCATTACAGGAGATCGGCCTCTCTCATCCACGGCTTCGGACCGGGATCCTTGCATCCGATCCTCTCTCTTCATCCCTGCCGTCTTCCACCTTGCTGGCACCGCTCCTACGACCGTCTCGTCCACCGCGCCCCGCCACCACAATCTACCCTCCTAGATCTGCTTCCATGCCACCGACAGCCATCGCTACTGCAGCACCGTCAAATTCTTAGCAGATGCATACACGGCGCCGTACCAGAGGCGGTACTCTTTCGTATCTGCTCAACTTATTTAGCGCAGCAAGAAAATAGATCACCACTACTTTACTCCGATATCTTGTCCATCACTTACTTGCTAGTTGAAAGCAAACATTGGTTGCGAAGTTGCCTTTGTCCGGTTTGCACCTTCAGATCCGCCATGACACACTCAACACTATACTCCCAATGCTTATGGTTTTACCCTTTTATATTCCACACTAGTTAAATCATAGTAGACTAAATTTCAAAATTTGGTCAGTCGATTTTTTAGAGCTCGCGGGAGTTCGCCGGTGCGAATGAAGGGGCTTGGGTGGGGATGGTGGTTGTGGGGGGCGGTGGTGGGGCCTCGCCGAATGAAGAAAACTCGACGCGGGTGGGGGCGGGGGTGGGGGTGGCAGAGGAACACAGGCGGTGGGGGCTGCTACCTCTTGAGCACTGCGTTGGTTTTCCCTTAAAGAGGAAAGGGTGATGAAGTAGAGCAGCATAAGTATTTCCCTCACTTTTTGAGAACCAAGGTATCAATCAAGTAGGAGACCACACGCGAGTCAGTTTGTACCTGCACAAACAAATAAGAACCTCGCAACCAACGCGATAAAGGGGTTGTCAATACCTTCACGGCCACTTGCAAGAGTGAGATCTGATAGAGATAATAATAATAAGATAATTTTTTTGGTATTTTTTATGATATAGATTGAAAGTAAAGATTGCAAATAAAATAGATTGGAAACTTGTATGATGGAGAATAGACCCGGGGGCCATAGGTTTCACTAGTGGCTTCTCTCAAGAGCATAAGTATTACGGTGGGTGAACAAATTACTGTCATGCAATTGATAGAAAAGTGAATAATTATGAGAATATCTAGGCATGATCATGTATATAGGAATCACGTCCGCGACAAGTAGACCTACTCCTTCCTTCATCTACTACTATTACTCCACACATCGACCACTATCCGGCATGCATCTAGAGTAGTAAGTTCATAAGAACAGAGTAACACCTTAAGCAAGATGACATGATGTAGAGGGATAAACTCATGTAATATGATATAAACCCCATCTTTTTGTCCTCGATGGCAACAATACAATACGTGTCGTTTCCCCTACTATCACTGGGATCGAGCACCACAAGATTGAACCAAAAGCTAAGCACTTCTCCCATTGCAAGAAAGATCAATCTAGTAGTCCAAACCAAACTAATAATTCAAAGAAACTTGCAAAGATAAACCAATCATACATAAAAGAATTCATAGAAGAATCAAATATTGTTCATAGATAATCTGGATCATAAACCCACAATTCATCGCATCTCCACAAACACAGCACAAAAGAAGATTACATCGAATAGATCTAAAAGAGAATAGAGGAGAACTTGGTATTGAGATCCAAAGAGAGAGAAGAAGCCATCTAGCTACTAGCTATGGACCCGAAGGTCCGAAGAAAACTACTCACACATCACCGGAGAGGTCATGGAGTTGATGTAAAGGCCCTCCGTGATCAATGCCCCCTCCGGTGAAGGCCCCACGATGGGATCTCTCGGGTACAGAAGGTTGCGGCAGTGGAATTAGGTCTTTGTGGTGCTCCTGGATGTTTGCGGGGTACGTGGACTTATATGGGAGGAAGAAGTAGGTCGGTGGAGCAACGAGGGGCCCACAGGGTGGAGGGCGTGCCCAGGGGGTAGGTGCGGCCCCCTGCCTCATGGCCTCCTCGATTGTTTCTTGACACCCACTACAAGTCCTCCTGGATCACGTTTGTTGAGAAAATCACGTTCCCAAACATTTCATTCCGTTTGGACTTCATTTGATATTCCTTTTCTGCGAAACACTGAAATAGGCAAAAAAACAGCAATTTGGGTTGGGCCTCCGCTTAATAGGTTAGTCCCAAAAATGATATAAAAGTGTAAAATAAAGCCCATTAACATCCAAGACAGATAAAATAATAGCATGGAGCAATCAAAAATTATAGATACGTTGGAGACATATCAAGCATTCCCAAGCTTAATTCCTGCTCGTCCTCGAGTAGGTAAATGATAAAAAAGAATTTTCGATGTGGAATGCTTTCTAACATATTTCTCAATGTAATTTTTCTTTATTCTGGCATGAATGTTCAGATCCGAAAGATTGAAGATAAAATTTTAGCTAAGCAATCATGTCTTCTCAAAATAACATGGCCAAAGAAAGTTATCCTTACAAAATCATATAGTCTGGTTATGCTCTATCTTCACCACACAAAATATTTAAATCATGCACAACCCCGATGAGAAGCCAAGCAATTGTTTCATACTTTTGATGTTCTCAAACTTTTTCAATCTTCACGTAATATATGAGCTTGAGCCATGGATATAGCACTATATGTGGAATAGAATGGTGGTTGTGGAGAAGACAAAAAGGAGAAGATAGTCTCACATCAACTAGTCGTATCAACGGGCTATGGAGATGCCCATCAATAGATATCAATGTGAGTGAGTAGGGCACTAGTAGAAAACAGGGCTTTGGTCCAGGCCGGGTCAGCCCATTAGTCCCGGTTCAGTCAAGAACCGGGACTAATGTGAGCATTTATCCCGGTTCGTGCGGCTAAGGCATTAGTCCCGGTTCACCTGGGCCCTTTAGTCCCGGTTCGTGCCACGAACCGGGACTAAAGGGTGCGATGCCCATTAGTCCCGGTTGGTGGCACCAACCGGGACTAAAGGTTAGACCTTTAGTACCGGTTGGTGCCACCAACCGGTACTAATGGGTTTTGAGGCATTAGTACCGGTTCATGGCACGAACCGGTACTAAAGGTCCCATTTTCAAACTCCCCCCCCGGTGGACCGCCTTTTCAGTTTTAGAAAAAACAAAAGAGAGTGATGGAAATGTCAAAAAAGAAAATAAAATAAGTTTCCCATGTGATATGTGGTCTACTTGTTGGGAAAATTTACAAATATGAATTTCGACTTTATTTGCAAAATCTCTCTGGAATTTGTAAAATGGGCATAACTTTTGCATACGAACTCGGATTAAAAAGTTTTTTATATGAAAAATCATCTACTCGAAAAGTTACATCCGAATTTAACAGAAAAGCCTAACATTGTTAAACATTTTCAAAATCCTCAAAAACCTAACAGAAAAAGTTACGGGGCTTTTAAGATCTAGAGTGGAAAAAATCGAAAAAATTACTAGTCAAATCTAGTCAAACAGTGGTCAAACTGTCGTCAAACAATGGTCAAACTAATTATTCTAGAATATTAGTGTTACTAAATAATTTTTTCAGTTATTTTGAATTTTGGTCAAATATGGTCAAACTCTGGTCAAACTGTGGTCAAACAATGGTCAAACTAATTATTCAAGAAATATTAGTGTTACTAAATAATTATTGGTTTTTAAAACAATAGTTTCAAACTCAAACAGTGAAATGTGTCACTTCATGCTCAAGCAAAATTCATGAAGGTTAATAGGATTGACATCTTACTATTGTCAGGAAAATAACAAGTGCAGACTTGGAAACGAGAGAGAATAGAACCCGGAAGTTAATCGTGCTCAGGCTGGGGGAGTGGGAGGATGGGTGACCGTTCGGGAAGTTAGATGATTTGGAATGATGAGGGGTGATTAGAGGATAAATTGAGCAGTGATGAGGGGTGGTGATTACACACTACAGGTTAAAATAATTCAGAAATTTGAAAATAAAATAAAAATTATTTTTTTTAGGAAAAAATGATAAAATTTCCTTTAGTCCCGGTTGGTGTTACCAACTGGCACTAAAGGTGGAGCTCCACGTGGCTCCCGGTTCATGTAAGAACTGGGACTAAAGGGCCTTACCAACCAGGACAAAAGCCCCTTTTTCTACTAGTGGGGATTGCCATGCAACGGATGCACTAGAGCTATAAGTGTATGAAAGCTCAACAGAAGAACTAAGTGGGTGTGCATCCAAGTTGCTTGCTCATGAGGACCTAGGGCAATTTTGAGGAAGCCCATCATTGGAATATACAAGCCAAGTTCTATAATGTAAAATTCCCACTAGTATATAAAAGTGATAACATCGGAGACTCTCTATCATGCAGATCATGGTGCTACTTTGATGCACAAGTGCGGAAAAAAGGATAGTATCATTGTCCCTTCTCTCTTTTTCTCTCTTTTTTGGGCCTTATTTCTTTTCTTTTTCTTTTTGTCCTCTTTTTTATTTTATTTTTATTTTTCATCTGGAGTCTCATCCCGACTTCTGGGGGAATCGTAGTCTCCATCATCCTTTCCTCACTGGGACAATGCTCTAATAATGATAATCATCACACTTTAATTTACTTACAACTCAAGAATTACAACTCAATACTTAGAACAAAATATGACTCTATGTGAATGCCTCCGTCGGTGTACCGGGATCACTACTAGGAAAAGGGCTATAGATAGGATTGATACTAATGGCGCACCAGGGAAGCAGTGCGCCACTACTATATACTAATGGCGCACCTGTGGCTGATGCGCCATTAGTGTGGAAGACACTAATGGCGCACCAGAAACAGGGTGCGCCACTAGTATTAATTTTTTTCCCATTTTTCCATACATACTAATGGCGCATCAGGTAGAAAATGCGCCATTACTAGTTCTAACTTGTAATGGCGCACCTGACAGAGAGTGCGCCATTACTGTAATTTTTTTCTTATTCTTTTTTCGCAAAACTACTAATGGCGCACCGTTTCACAGTGCGCCATTACTAGTTTAAACTAGTAATGGCGCACTATTAGACTGTGCGCCATTAGTATATATATTTATATTTTTTACTTTTTTGCAAAACTTCTAATGGCCCACCACCTACAGGTGCGCCATTAGTAACCAAGGTTACTAATGGTGCATTTCCTTGTGGTGCGCCATTAGTAACCTGGGACCCCAACAAGATATTTTGGACAGCCCCACACCTACCCACTCACTTTCCCCACTTCATTCCCTCCACCTCCTTCTCCAAGATTTCGGCTGCCTCCTCCTCCTCACCTCATTTGCACCATAGATTCATCAAAATTAAGTGGTGAAATACCTTTTTTTGATAGGTAAGTAAGGGGAAAGCTATCTTCATGATGTAGATCTACTTTTTTTCTCCCTAGCTCGCTCCAACAACGTGGACATGCACTTTTTGTGGCCTAGCTAGATCTATGTATGTTTGTGGTGTTGCATGTGTTTGTGGTGTTGCATATATGTTTGTGTTTGAAGGTACCGGTATTTGAAATGCGATAGTTGCCAATATTTTGCCGGAATGTTTTGATTCATTTCCGTTTCAGCGAGAATTTTGGCACTATGCATTCTTTTTGGTCCTATTTTGAGGGAAGGTCATGCCAAATTTTTTCTTGGTTCTAAAATATCGTTTTGCTCTACCCCGCAGGCGACCATGGTCCGCACGATGACTGAAGGCATCGTGAATAGGTTTTTGAGCTCCGTGAAGGCTGAGATGCTTCAAAAGAACGAGACGGAGATAAGTTGTCCCTGTCGAAGATGCCAGCTGAAGAGCCTTATTGCGGACCCGGATTCCGGGCAGGTGCGGGACCACCTGCTCTTGATGTTGGGGAACGTTGCAGAAAACAAAAAATTTCCTACGGTTTCACCAAGATCCATTTATGAGTTCATCTAGCAACGAGTGATCGGATGCATCTACATACCTTTGTAGATCGCGAGCGGAAGCGTTCAAACAACGGGGATGAGGGAGTCGTACTCGACGTGATCCAAATCATCGGAGATCCTAGCGCCGAACGGACGGCACCTCCACATTCAACACACGTACGGTCAGCGTGACGTCTCCTTCTTCTTGATCCAGCAAGGGGGAAGGAGAGGTTGAGGAAGATGGCTCCAGCAGCAGCACGATGGCGTGGTGGTGGTGGAGCTGCAGTACTCCGGCAGGGCTTCGCCAAGCTCTATGGAGGAGGAGGATGTGTTGGAGAGGGATAGGGAGGCACCAAAGGCAAAGGTAAGAGGTCCTCCATCCCCCCCACTATATATAGGGGGGCCTAGGGGGGGCGCCGGCCCTAGGAGATGCAATCTCCTAGGGGGGCGGCGGCCAAGGGGTGGGGGGCTTGCCCCCCAAGCAAGGGGGCGCCCCCCCTTTAGGGTTTCCCCACCCTAGGCGCATGGGCCCTAGGGGAAGTGGCGCCCCAGCCAACTTTGGGCTGGATCCCTTCCCACTTCAGCGCATGGGGCCCTCCGGGATAGGTGGCCCCACCCGGTGGACCCCCGGGACCCTTCCGGTGGTCCCGGTACAATACCGCTGACCCCGAAACTTGTGCCGATGGCCGAAATAGCACTTCCTATATATAATTCTTTACCTCCGGACCATTCCGGAGCTCCTAATTACGTCCGGGATCTCATTCGGGACTCCGAACAACATTTGGGTTACTGCATATACATATCCCTACAACCCTAGCATCACCGAACCTTAAGTGTGTAGACCCTACGGGTTCGGGAGACATGTAGACATGACCGAGATTCCTCTCCGGTCAATAACCAACAGTGGGATCTGGATACCCATGTTGGCTCCCACATGCTCCTCGGTGATCTCATCGGATGAACCACGATGTCGAGGATTCAAGCAACCCCGTATACAGTTCCCTTTGTCAATCGGTATGCTACTTGCCCGAGATTTTATCGTCGGTATCCCAATACCTTGTTCAATCTCGTTACCGGCAAGTCACTTTACTCGTACCGTAATGGATGATCCCGTGACCAGACACTTGGTCACTTTGAGCTCATAATGATGATGCATTACCGAGTGGGCCCAGTGATACCTCTCCGTCACACGGAGTGACAAATCCCAGTCTTGATCCGTGTCAACCCAACAGACACTTTCGGAGATACCCGTAGTATACCTTGATAGTCACCCAGTTACGTTGTGACGTTTGGTACACTCAAAGCACTCCTACGGTATCTGGGAGTTACACGATCTCATGGTCTAAGGAAAGGATACTTGACATTGGAAAAACTCTAGCAAACGAACTATACGATCTTATGCTATGTTTAGGATTGGGTCTTGTCCATCACATCATTCTCCTAATGATGTGATCTCGTTATCAATGAAATCCAATGTCCATAGTCAGGAAACCATGACTATCTGTTGATCAACGAGCTAGTCAACTAGAGGCTTACTAGGGACATGTTGGTGTCTATTATTCACACATGTATTACGATTTCCGGATAACACAATTATAGCATGAATAAAGACAATTATCATGAACAAGGAAATATAATAATAATGCTTTTATTATTGCCTCTAGGGCATATTTCCAACAGTCTCCCACTTGCACTAGAGTCAATAATCTAGTTACATTGTGATGAATCGAACACCCATGGAATTCTGGTGTTGATCATGTTTTGCTCTAGGGAGAGGTTTAGTCAATGGATCTGCTACATTCAGGTCTGTGTGTACTTTACAAATATCTATGTCTCCATCTTGAACATTTTCACGAATGGAGTTGAAGCGTCGCTTGATGTGCCTGGTCTTCTTGTGAAACCTGGGCTCCTTGGCAAGTGCAATAGCTCCAGTGTTGTCACAGAAGAGTTTGATTGGCCCCGACACATTGGGTATGACTCCTAGGTCGGTGATGAACTCCTTCACCCAAATTGCTTCATGCACTGCCTCCGAGGCTGCCATGTACTCCGCTTCACATGTAGATCCCGCCACGACGCTCTGCTTGCAACTACACCAGCTTACTGCCCCACCATTCAAAATATACACGTATCCGGTTTGTGACTTGGAGTCATCCAGATCTGTGTCGAAGCTAGAGTCGACGTAACCTTTTACGACGAGCTCTTCGTCACCTCCATAAACGAGAAACATTTCCTTAGTCCTTTTCACGTACTTAAAGATATTCTTGACCGCTGTCCAGTGTTCCTTGCCGGGATTACTTTGGTACCTTCCTACCAAACTTACGGCAAGGTTTACATCAGGTCTGGTACACAGCATGGCATACATAATAGAACCTATGGCTGAGGCATAGGGGATGACACTCATCTCTTCTATATCTTCTGTCGTGGTCGGACTTTGAGCTGAGCTCAATTTCACACCTTGTAACACAGGCAAGAACCCCTTCTTAGACTGATCCATATTGAATTTCTTCAATATCTTATCAAGGTATGTGCTTTGTGAAAGACCTATGAGGCGTCTTGATCTATCTCTATAGATCTTGATGCCTAATATATATGCAGCTTCTCCAAGGTCCTTCACTGAAAAACTCTTATTCAAGTAGGCCTTAATGCTATCCAAGAGTTCTATATCATTTCCCATCAAAAGTATGTCATCTACATATAATATGAGAAATGCTACAGAGCTCCCACTCACTTTCTTGTAAACACAGGCTTCTCCGTAAGTCTGCGTAAACCCAAACGCTTTGATCATCTCATCAAAGCGAATGTTCCAACTCCGAGATGCTTGCACCAGCCCATAAATCGAACGTTGGAGCTTGCACACCTTGTCAGCATTCTTAGGATCGACAAAACCTTCCGGCTGCATCATATACAATTCTTCCTTAAGGAAACCATTAAGGAATGTCGTTTTGACGTCCATTTGCCATATCTTATAATCATAGAATGCGGCAATTGCTAACATGATTCGGACAGACTTTAGCTTCGCTACCGGTGAGAAAGTCTCATCGTAGTCAACCCCTTGAACTTGTGGATAACCCTTAGCGACAAGCCGAGCTTTATAGATGGTCACATTACCATCCGCGTCTGTCTTCTTCTTAAAGATCCATTTATTTTCTATGGCTCGCCGCTCAACAGGCAAGTCAGTCAAAGTCCATACTTCGTTTTCATACATGGATCCTATCTCGGATTTCATGGCTTCTAGCCATTTGTCGGAATCTGGGCCCACCATCGCTTCTTCATAGTTCGAAGGTTCACCGTTGTCTAACAACATGATTTCCAAGACAGGGTTGCCGTACCACTCTGGTGCGGAACGTGTCCTTGTGGACCTACGAAGTTCAGTAGCAACTTGATCTGGAGTTTCATGATCATCATCATTAACTTCCTCTCTAGTCGGTGCAGGCACCTCAGGAACATTTTCTTGAGTTGCGCCATTTTCCGGTTCAAGAGGTAATACTTCATCAAGTTCTACTTTCCTCCCACTTACTTCTTTCGAGAGAAACTCTTTCTCTAGAAAGGATCCATTCTTGGCAACAAAGATCTTGCCTTCGGATCTGAGGTAGAAGGTATACCCAATAGTTTCTTTAGGGTATCCTATGAAGACGCATTTTTCCGACTTGGGTTCGAGCTTTTTAGGTTGAAGTTTCTTGACATAAGCATCGCATCCCCAAACTTTTAGAAACGTCAGCTTAGGTTTCTTACCAAACCATTATTCATACGGTGTCGTCTCAACGGATTTCGACGGAGCCCTATTTAAAGTGAATGCGGCAGTCTCTAAAGCATAGCACCAAAAAGATAGCGGTAAATCGGTAAGAGACATCATAGATCGCACCATATCTAATAGAGTGCGATTACGACGTTCGGACACACCATTACGCTGAGGTGTTCCAGGCGGCGTGAGTTGTGAAACTATTCCACATTTTCTTAAGTGTGTGCCAAATTCGTGACTCAAGTATTCTCCTCCACGATCTGATTGCAAAAACTTGATTTTTCTGTCATGTTGATTCTCAACCTCACTCTGAAATTCCTTGAACCTTTCAAAGGTTTCAGACTTGTGTTTCATTAAGTAGACATACCCATATCTACTCAAGTCATCAGTGAGGGTGAGAACATAACGATAGACCGCGAGCCTCAACGCTCATTGGACCACACACATCAGTATGTATGATTTCCAATAAGTTGGTTGCTCGCTCCATTGTTCCTAAGAACGGAGTCTTGGTCATTTTACCCATGAGGCAAGGTTCGCATGTGTCAAATGATTCATAATCAAGAGACTCTAAAAGTCCATCTGCATGGAGCTTCTTCATGCGTTTGACACCTTTGTGACCAAGGCGGCAGTGCCACAACTATGTGGGACTATCATTATTAACCTTACATCTTTTGGTATTCACACTATGAAAGTGTGTAGCATTACGCTCGAGATTCATTAAGAATAAACCATTCACCATCGGAGCATGACCATAAAACATATCTCTCATATAAATAGAACAACCATTATCCTCAGATTTAAATGAGTAGCCATCTCGAATTAAACGAGATCCCGATACAATGTTCATGCTCAAAGCTGGCACTAAATAACAATTATTGAGGTTTAAAACTAATCCCATAGGTAAATGCAGAGGTAGCGTGCCGACGGCGATCACATCGACCCTGGAACCATCTCCGACGCGCATCATCACCTCGTCCTTCGCTAGTCTCCGCTTATTCCGCAGCTCCTGCTTTGAGTTACAAATGTGAGCAACTGCACCGGTATCAAATACCCAGGAGCTACTACGAGTACTGGTAAGGTACACATCAATTACATGTATATCACATATACCTTTTGTTTTGTCGGCCTTCTTGTCTGCTAAATATTTGGGGCAGTTCCGCTTCCAGTGACCACTTCCCTTGCAATAAAAGCACTCAGTCTCGGGCTTGGGTCCATTCTTTGGCTTCTTCCCGGTAGCTTGCTTACCGGGCACGGCAACTCCTTTGCCGTCCTGCTTGATGTTCTTCTTACCCTTGCCTTTCTTGAACTTAGTGGTTTTATTCACCATCAACACTTGATGTTCCGTTTTGACTTCTACCTCTGTTGATTTCAGCATTGCAAATAATTCGGGAATGGTCTTTTCCATCCCCTGCATATTGAAGTTCATCACAAAGCTCTTGTAGCTTGGTGGAAGCGACTGAAGGATTCTGTCAATGACTGCGTCATCCGAGAGATTAACTCCCAGCTGAGTCAAGCGGTTATGTAACCCAAACATTGTGAGTATGTGCTCACTGACAGAACTATTTTCCTCCATCTTACAGCTGAAAAACTTGTCGGAGACTTCATATCTCTTGACCCGGGCATGAGCTTGGAAAACCATTTTCAGCTCTTCGAACATCTCATATGCTCCATGTCTCTCAAAACATTTTTGGAGCCCCAGTTCTAAGCTGTAAAGCATGCAGCACTGAACGAGGGAGTAATCATCAGCACGTGCCTGCCAAGCGTTCATAACGTCTTGGTTCTGTGGGACGGGTGCATCACCTAGCGGTGCTTGTAGGACATAATCTTTCTTGGCAGCTATGGGGATGATCCTCAGGTTCCGGACCAAGTCCGTATAGTTGCTGCCATCGTCTTTCAGCTTGGTTTTCTCTAGGAACGCGTTGAAGTTGAGGACAACGTTGGCCATTTGATCTACAAGACATATTGTAAAGATTTTAGACTAAGTTCATGATAATTAAGTTCATCTAATCAAATTATTCAATGAACTCCCACTCAGGTAGACATCCCTCCAGTCATCTAAGTATAATATGATCCGAGTTAACTAGGCCGTGTCCGATCATCACGTGAGACGAACTAGTCAACGTCGGTGAACATCTTCATGTTGATCGTATCTTCTATACGACTCATGCTCAACCTTTCGATCGTCTGTGTTCTAAGGCCATGTCTGTACATGATAGGCTCGTCAAGTCAACCTAAGTGTTTGCATGTGTAAATCTGTCTTACACCCGTTGTATGTGAACGTTGGAATCTATCACACCCGATCATCACGTGGTGCTTCGAAACAATTAACTGTCGCAACGGTGCACAGTTAGGGGGAACACTTTCTTGAAATTATTATGAGGGATCGTTCTAAGCAAACAAGATGTACAAAACATGATAAACATCACATGCAATCAAATAATAATAGTGACATGATATGGCCAATATCACATAGCTCCTTTGATCTCCATCTTGGGGCTCCATGATCATCTTGTCACCGACATGACACCATGATCTCCATCATCATGATCTCCATCATCGTGTCTCCATGAAGTTGCTCGCCAACTATTACTTCTACTACTATGGCTAACGCGTTTAGCAATAAAGTAAAGTAATTTACATGGCGTTTCTCAATGACACGCAGGTCATACAAAAAATAAAGACAACTCCTATGGCTCTTGCCGGTTGTCATACTCATCGACATGCAAGTCGTGATTCCTTACAATAGCATGAACATCTCATACATCACATATATATCATTCATCATTCATCAGAACTTTGGCCATATCACATCACAGAACACTTGCTGCAAAAAACAAGTTAGACGTCCTCTAATTGTTGTTGCAAGTTTTACGTGGCTGCAATAGGGTTCTAGCAAGAACGTTTTCTTACCTACGTGAAAGCCACAACATGATTTGTCAACTTCTATTTACCCTTCATAAGGACCCTTTTCATCGAATCCGCTCCAACTAAAGTGGGAGAGACAGACACCCGCCAGCCACCTTATGCAACTTGTGCATGTTAGTCGGTGGAACCGGTCTCACGTAAGCATACGTGTAAGGTTGGTCCGGGCCGCTTCATCCCACAATACCGCTGAAGCAAGATAAGACTAGTAGCGGCAAGAAAGTTGACAACATCTACGCCCACAATAAATTGTGTTCTACTCGTGCAAAGAGAACTACGCATAGACCTAGCTCATGATGCCACTATTGGGGAACATTGCAAAAAACAAAAAATTTCCTACGGTTTCACCAAGATCCATCTATGAGTTCATCTAGCAACGAGTGATCGGATGCATATACATACCTTTGTAGATCGTGAGCGGAAGCATTCAAAGAACGGGGATGAGGGAGTCGTACTCGACGTGATCCAAATCACCGGAGATCCTAGCGCCGAACGGACGGCACCTCCGCGTTCAACACACGTACGGTCAGCGTGACGTCTCCTTCTTCTTGATCCAGCAAGGGGGAAGGAGAGGTTGAGGAAGATGGCTCCAGCAGCAGCACGACGGCGTGGTGGTGATGGAGCTGCAGTACTCCGGCAGGGCTTCGCCAAGCTCTATGGAGGAGGAGGATGTGTTGGAGAGGGAGAGGGAGGCACCAAAGGCAAAGGTAAGAGGTCCTCCATCCCCCCCACTATATATAGGGGGGCCTAGGGGGGGCGCGGGCCCTAGGAGATGCAATCTCCTTGGGGGGCGGCGGCCAAGGGGTAGGGGGCGCCCCCCCTTTAGGGTTTCCCCACCCTAGGCGCATGGGCCCTAGGGGAAGTGGAGCCCCAGACCACTTTGGGCTGGATCCCTTCCCACTTCAGCCCATGGGGCCCTCCGGGATAGGTGGCCCCACCAGGTGGACCCCCGGGACCCTTCCGGTGGTCCCGGTACAATATCGGTGACCCCGAAACTTGTCCCAATGACCGAAATAGCACTTCCTATATATAATTCTTTACCTCTGGACCATTACAGAACTCCTCGTGATGTCCGGGATCTCATTCGGGACTCCGAACAACATTCGGGTTACTGCATATACATATCCCTACAACCCTAGCGTCACCGAACCTTAAGTGTGTAGACCCTACGGGTTCGGGAGACATGTAGACATGACCGAGATTGCTCTCCCGTCAATAACCAACAGCGGGATCTGGATACCCATGTTGGCTACCACATGCTCCTCGATGATCTCATCGGATGAACCACGATGTTGAGGATTCAAGCAACCCCGTATACAATTCCCTTTGTCAATCGGTATGCTACTTGCCCGAGATTCGATCGTCGGTATCCCAATACCTTGTTCAATCTCGTTACCGACAAGTCACTTTACTCGTACCGTAATTCATGATCCCGTGACCAGACATTTGGTCACTTTGAGCTCATAATGATGATGCATTACCGAGTGGGCCCAGTGATACCTCTCCGTCACACGGAGTGACAAATCCCAGTCTTGATCCGTGTCAACCCAACAGACACTTTCGGAGATACCCGTAGTATACCTTTATTGTCACCCAGTTACGTTGTGACGTTTGGTACACCCGAAGCACTCCTACGGTATCCGGGAGTTACACGATCTCATGGTCTAAGGAAAGGATACTTGACATTGGAAAAACTCTAGCAAACGAACTATACAATCTTATGCTATGTTTAGGATTGGGTCTTGTCCATCACATCATTCTCCTAATGATGTGATCTCGTTATCAATGACATCCAACGTCCATAGTCAGGAAACCATGACTATCTGTTGATCAATGAGCTAGTCAACTAGAGGCTTACTAGGGACATGGTGGTGTCTATTATTCACACATGTATTACGATTTCCGGATAACACAATTATAGCATGAATAAAGACAATTATCATGAACAAGGAAATATAATAATAATGCTTTTATTATTGCCTCTAGGGCATATTTCCAACACTTGCGTGGTTTCATGGATGGCTATCGGTGGCAAGGTGATGAAGATGAATAGGAAGTCGTCCATGGCCGGGGCCGGGCAAGAAATGAGGAAGGGCAACAAGACAAGTACCACCGCAGCGAGGGCGGGCGAGAAGACGAAGAATCTCCAGGACATGATCACGACGGTGATGGTGTACACAATCATCATGTAGAAGATGTTGTACGTGATGATGAGGAAGATGAAGACGAAGGGCATGATCATGAAGATGAAGATGCCGGAGCAGACGACAATGGAGGCTGGGTGCAGGACCCTCATATTCAAGAGCTGCTTCTCAAGCAGACGGATAATGCAAGAGCTGCCGCCCGAGAGAAAGCCAAGCTGGATCAACTGGAGATAGACGCGGTTACTCCATTGTATGAAGGATGCATGCCCGAGGATACCCGCCTGAAAGTAATGCTCATGGCTCTGGAGATGAAGGTAAAACACAAAATGACTGACGCATGCTTCGACGAGAACATGTCATTCTGGCACGAACGTCTTCCCAAGGGGAACAAGTGCCCAACCAGTTTCGAGGAGGCGAAGAAAATCGTGTGTCCTCTGGATTTACCGCACATGAAATACCATGTGTGCATGAACAATTGTATCATTTATTGGGACGAGCACGCGGAGTCTACCATATGTCCGGTGTGCGGTGTCACTCGATACAAGAAGAGGAAGAAAGCTCCTCGAAAATCGGGGTGGTACTTTCCGATCACTCCTCGTCTGCAGCGGTATTTCGCAGACCCTAAGGTAGCAAAGCTCCTGCGTTGGCACGCGGATAGGGAGGAGAAGAAGCGGGAAGATGACGGAAATGATCCGGAGATAAATAAAAAAGAAAAGATGCTGAGTCACCCTAAGGATGCGAGCCAGTGGCAAGCGTTGAACTTCGAATACCCAGAATTTGGGAAGGATCCAAGGAACATCGTGCTGGGCGCGAGCAGCGATGGAGTCAATCCATTTGGCAGCCAGAGAAGCACACATAGCACCTGGCCTGTGTTTGTGTGGATGTACAACCTCCGCCCCTGGTTGTGCATGAAGAGGAAGTACATTCACATGAGTATGCTAATTGAAGGGCCGAAACAACCAGGGAGCGACATCAATCTGTATCTGGGGCTGCTGAAGGAGGAGCTAGACATGCTGTGGAAAACGCCAGCCAATACGTGGGACACCGCAGAGAAAGAATATTTCCCTATGAGAGCCGCACTACTCACAACGGTGCACGACTATCTCGGTTACGGATATCTCGCGGGGCAGGTAGTCCATGGATTTTCTAGATGCGTAAGGTGCATGGATGACACAACATATCGCCAGCTAGACAGAGATCCCGGGTCTTCGAAAACCGTGTTCATGGGACATCTAAGGTGGCTTCACGACGATGACCCATGGAGGAAACGCAAGGATCTATTCGATGGTGAAACCGAACCCCAAAAATGCCCGTGTACGAGGAGCGGCGAGGAAATAGATGAGCTGTTGAAAAATTGGAAAGACTGCCCACTACCGGGAAAGAAGCAAAAGGCGCCAGAGCCGGGAAAGAAGCGAAAGGCGCCAGAGCTGCTGCTAAAGGTATGGAAAACGAGGTCTATTTTCTGGGACTTGCCGTACTAGAAGATCCACCGTGTGCCTCACAGCCTTGATGTCATGCATATCACGAAGAACGTGTGCGAGAGTCTGCTTGGTACCCTTCTCAACATGCCAGAGAGGACCAAAGATGGGCCGAAAGCAAGGGCAGACTTGAAACCAATGGGCATCAGGCAGGAGCTTCACGCTAATGATGATGATGATGATGATGATGATGATGAAGCGAAGCAGGACACAGAAAGTCGTCGCAAAGGCAAAAAGGCCAAGAAGACCGGAAATGACTACCCTCCCGTGTGCTTCACTCTAAGTCAGGAGGAGATCGAGCAGTTTTTCACCTGCCTCCTAGGAGTAAAACTTCCGTACGGTTACGCGGGGAAGCTAAGCAGATACCTAGACCCAGCGAAGCAGAAGTTCAGCGGAATGAAGTCTCACGACTGTCACGTGCTGATGATGCAGATACTTCTAGTTGCAATCCGTGGGATCATGGACGCGCACGTCTGTGAAACGCTATTTGGCCTATGCAACTTTTTCGACGTCATCTCTCGGAAGTTGATTGGCATGAGGCAACTCAGAAGGCTACAGGAAGAGATCATGGTGATACTATGCGAGCTTGAGATGTACTTCCCACCCGCATTCTTCGACGTTATGGTGCATCTGCTGGTCCATATCGCGGAGGATATCATCCAACTCGGCCGACGTTCCTGCACAGCATGATGCCGTTCGAAAGGATGAATGGTGTCATTAAAGGATACGTTCGCAACATGTCACGTCCAGAGGGAAGTATAGCCAGGGGCTTTCTGACCGAAGAGTGCATCTCCTACTGCACGAATTATCTAGGCATCGAGAACCCCGTTGGTCTGCCCGTCAACAGGCACCTCGGCAGGCTCGCTGGATGGGGTCACCATGAGGGTCGCGGCGAAATGCATGTCGACTTCGAGGGTTGACTCGCCGACTTTGAAAGAGCAAACCTAGTCGCGCTACAACACATAGACGTGGTCGATCCTTGGGTGGTAGAGCACAAAACCTTTATTGAGAAGACGTACAATGACCGAGGCCAACAGAGGACGGACGGAGATATACTCAAAGAGCACAACTCATGTTTCACACGTTGGTTCAAGCAGAAGCTTCTGTCGTACCCTTTACATGAGGATTCTTTCGCGGAAGAACAACTCATATTCGCCTTGTCACAGGGCGCCGAGCATAACCTGATGACCTATGAGGCGTACGATATCAAGGGCTACACATTCTACACCGAGGACAAGGACATGAAGAGCGATGGTTATCAGAAGTCCGGGGTAACGATGGAATCCTACTCCAGTAACGACAAGGACAGATTCTACGGAAGGATCAAGGAGATCTGGGAGCTGAGCTACGCTGGAGAGAAGGTCCCAATGTTCCGTGTCAGATGGGCCAAGAGCGTCCTAAAAGAAGACCGGTATTTCACCACCATGGTTATACCCGAAGCCAAATCCAAGACCGCGGGTGCAAACGTCACCGTGAAAAATGAGCCATGGGTACTGGCTTCAAAAGTGGACCAATGCTTCTTCATTACCGATCCGTCAAAGCCCAGTCGTGTTGTCGTGAGGAGAGGCAAAAGGAAGATCATCGGAATGGATGGAGTAGCCAATGAGCAAGACTTCGACAAGTACGGCGACCCGAAGATCGAACATGACGACGACGATGAAGTAGAGGCATACACCACAAGAAGAAGAAGGACCACCTTACCTAAAGGACGCTCGTTCCACAAAAGAACTCCATTTGCGAAAAAGAAGGGCAAGAAGATTGTGAACAGATAGCTAGCTAAGATCGATTGTATTTAAATTGTAGCCTTCATTTCTCGGGCACTTTTTGATATCATGAATATTTTTGTATTCAATATGAAAAAATATTTCTCGGGCCTACAGAAGATCGATTGTATTCAATATGAAAATATATTGAATATTCATGAGGACACTCGATATCGATCCCCCTCCCTCTCGATAGCTATCCCCCTCGCCAGATCCCCCTCGCCGCCGAGCACCCCCCACACCCCCTACTCCACCGCCGCCAATGACCCACCGCACCCTCCCCTACTCCACCGCCGCTGATGACCCACCGCACCCTCCCCCACTCCAC
>NC_041388.1:522292573-522309109 GCF_002162155.2 Triticum dicoccoides
CGACGACACCCGCACCCTCCCCCACTTTTTGAAGATATTTTTAAATAACAAATTTGATGATATTTTGAAATAAGAAATTTGATGATATCTTCAAACAACAAATTTGATGATATTTTCAATTAAAAAGTTACTAATGGCGCACTAGAGGAGGGTGCGCCATTGCTATCAGAAAAAAAACTTACTTATGGCGCACCGCTAGGTGGTGCGCCATTTCTATACCTCGCCCGACTAAAATCTCGGCCCCAATCCCCGGCCGATCCCATCTCACATCGTCTCTTAGCCCCTGCGCGCCGCTGTCCTGACGACCCACGACGCCGCCGCCCCTACGTACGCCGCCGCCCCCGCGCCCCCACCACTGCAGCTCCTACACCGCCCACCGGACAGCAAGCCGCCGCAGCCCCCAACCATCCCGCCGCCGCCGACCACATGGGGTTCAGGACAACGACCGCCGCCGACGCGCAACCGTCTCGCCGCCGCCCATAAGCCCCCTCCTCCTCCGCCCGTCCTCCTCCGCCTGTAAGCTCCCTCCCCCTAGACTCTCCTCTCTGCTCCTCCCTCCTTGCCCTCTCCCTCTCTTCTCGATCCCCTCTCTTCTCTGTCTCCACCTTCTGTTCTTGCTTGTGAGGTGTTTGATTGAATGCCAATTCAAACGATTGATGCAGCCGCGTCCACTGGAGCACCACGACCGTGTGTGTGACCTTGTCTCTGCTCCGCCGCCGTCTACGACCTCGTCTGTGACCGCGTCCATCGAGGTGAGTTCTAGTCTGAAATTCTCAATGCTCAAGTCTAGAAGCATCATGGATTCAAGTGTTAGCTAGCTAGATGATAAGAGGGATGCATGAGAAGCTAGCTACACTGCCATGAACTTTGTTTTTCCTTTTGACAAACACTCTTGTTAACATCAGGAATTAAAAATGCAACATAGAACAAGATACATAGATAGCTGAAACAAAGAGGTGTGCTTTGAAAGAAAAAAATGTGCACCTGCAAGTGAGACTTGACATGTGCCGAGCTAGTAAACAAAATCTGTATATGTACATACTCTCATAAGGTTCTAAGAGATTTTATTATAAGCTTGATGTTCCTTCTCGTTGACTTATCACTGTTAAACAGAGACCTCTGAGCTGATACTCTGCATGTATGCACACAAACAATAATCCTATAGACAAAAAAATGCCATGATCCATACAGTATAAATTCCATGATGCATAGGCTATATTTGCCATGGGAGATGGCAATTTTGTTAGATCATGATCCAGAGATTAAAAAAATGCATAGACTATAATTTCCTGGCATGATCAATATAATAAAAATGTAGAATAAAAAATGCCATGATCCATACACTATAATTTTCATGATGCATAGACTATATTTGCCATGGCCCGGTGCAAAAGAAATTTGCCATGTTGCAAAAAGAAAAGAAATTTGGCATGGTGCATATTGTAAAAACAATGCCATGATCTGTAAAATACATTTTTCATTCCTTCTATGTTTGTACAGACTTGCTAAACTATTGATGATTTTTTGTTGGGAGACATATTATATCTGGAATGGAAGCTCACATAAGTTGAGCTGATTTTTGTCCATATGAAAGCAGAGGACCATATGGTGTGTGGCTGGGTTTTGTCTCTGACCATTGTGTCGTGATGAATTTGCAGGTACCCCGAGAGGCCCTTGAGTTTGTCGGAATGTCGATTAACTTCCGTTTCGGCAAATTCGGGTACTCCATATGTCCTATTTTCAGCAAAGGTCATGCTGAAATTCTCCGTGAATTTTAGCATGACTTTGCTAAAAATAGGACATATGGGGTACTTGCAACTAATGCATGGGTCGGGGTATCTTAGTACTTAGTTAAGTAGGATCAACTGCCGCGCCATTCTTGCTGCATTAAACCATAGGTGGCAATAGAGCCAAGTGATTAGTGCCAAGTGATTAGGCCCAACCTAGGGTGCCTCGGCATCGATAAACCCTAAATGATGAAAACTTAACTTGGCTGCCCCGGATGCCTCAGTGTCAATGAGAACCTAAATGATGTACGCTTAGGCTTTTAGGGTGCCTCGGCGTCGACAAACCCTAAATGATGAAAGCTTAGGCTTTTAGGGTGCCTCGGTGTCGACAAACCCTAAATGATGAGACCATGATCTTGTTCCTTGACAATAACCAACTTTTTGACCAACTTTTTTCCTATTTAGAGCGAAACATGGCCCACAACGATGAGGCCGGTGGTTCGGGCGGCAAGCAATTCTAGGAGCTGTTCCAGGATATGTCGTCATCATCATCGGACGACGAAAGTCTCCCGGCGGAGTGCGACTGGTGCCACGACAATCGAGGTCTGTGCGACATGCCTCACCTGGACGATGATCGGCACTTCAGCATTAAGCTCGAGAGACCTTCGAAGTTGAAATGGTACACAATGATGACAAGTGTTATTTTCATAATTAAGCATGACTTCAACTATTTCAACGTGTAATTTTCATCTTTTACAATTCGAGTATAGCTTATCCCATGCCATGCAAGACGCTATGTCTTGGAGAGGATGGATTTTGAAGACCATGAAATTTCTGAAACAAAGAAAATTCACCTAAGGACTCATCACGATGTGGACTTTGAAGTAAATCTATATAATTCTCAGAGCGTAACCCATTTTGGTTGCAAAAATTGGGAAGCATTTTGCAAGATGTATGGTTTTAATGAGCGTATGCTTATCACCATGGATCTTGGTAATCCTGACATCAACCAAGACAATATGGACATTTGGGTCCTTGTTGATACGCCTCCAGTTCTACTGCTATATTAGTTTCTCAAACATAGTTATTAGCTAATTTATATTGTTTATTTCAAAATAGTTGATAGCTTATTTCATTGACAGCTTATTTTTATTGTCCAAAGAATGTGCGGGAGATGGTAGACAAAACCCACTACACCGATGGCTCCGAATTAACAACTTACTAGGAGAAAAATCATCTAGTCGGATTTTGTACTGACATTGAAAATTACATTATCCTCAAACAAACTCCTCAACACTATGGTAAATATGTGCCACTAGTGCATGTGTTCAACTACGGTAACTACCATGGAGATACCCTGGTAAGATTTTTACTATTACGACATTCGTGCATCTTTTGCATACTTCTAAAACTAGTACATCAGTGCTAACTATGAAGTTATTACTATGTTTTTCAACAGATAATCCCAGAGAATTGTGTGCCTCATATGATGTATCTGAAAGGTAGTGTTACTGTTTTGAACATACAGCCAGATCATCCTACGAATCTCAACTGTCCATACCAGATTTCTAAAAGAAGTGGACACATGAAAATCAAAGGATGGAAAAAATGTATGGACAGTCGTAAGGAGCTTCTTGGAAGCAAAAGGAAGAGAAGTGCAAGAATTGGAGATAGGATGTTCTCCATTCTCCATAATGGAGAGTCAGGGTCTATATTGTTTTATGCTATTTTAGCTTAAATAGGGTATTTCGGTCCTGCCTAATACTGATGATCATGTGCTAATGAACAATTAAGTAGGGTTGGTTCGAAGACTATCAAGATGAGGATCGTATGACTTGTTATGAATAACGAGTAGAAGTTGTATGATGATAATTAGTAGGACTTTTTAGGATTAGTATTACTTCCGACAAACTCGATACTCGCGGTCTTGAGACTTGTAATGTTTTATCTTTGTTCGGTCTTTTGAATTCGGAGACTAATATGATGAATTGTATTCGGAGACTAATCTTCTATTGTATTCGATGAATATGATGTTGCTTTCTATATTCTGTCTAATAATATATTTTATATTCTGTCTAATAATATATTTTATAACCTGTGCAAAAATGAGAAAAGGAAAAAAAAACAAATATTCATACTAATGGCGCATCACCACCAGGTGCGCCATTAGTATGCCAAAGGATACTAATGGCGCATCAACAGTGAATGCGCCATTAGTATGACAAAGCCATGCTTACCTATGGCCCCCCGGGAGGCACACTAATGGCGCATGCTGTTACATACTAATGGCGCGCTAGCTGGTGCGCCATCAGTATACCAGATACTAATGGCGCACCAGTGGTGCGCCATTAGTAAAAATTACTAGTGGCATGCTACTAATAGCGCACCGGTGATGTGCCATTAGTAGGCAAAACCGGTGCGCCATTAGTAGGCCTTTTCCTAGTAGTGGATGTGCAATGATGCAGGAGTGACATGTATGAAGAATTATGAGCGGTGGCTTTCCCACAAATACGATGTCAACTACATGATCATGCAAGCGATATGACAATGATGAAGCGTGTGATAATAACGAAATGGTGGAAAGTTGCATGGCAATATATCTCGGAATGGCTACGGAAATGCCATAATAATTAGGTATGGTGGCTGTTTTGAGGAAGGTATATGGTGGGTTTATGGTACCGGCGAAAGTTCCGCGATACTAGAGAGGCTAGCAATGGTGGAAGGGTGAGAGTGCGTATAATCCATGGACTCAACATTAGTCATAGAGAAATCACATACTTATTGCAAAAATCTATTATTTATTGAAACAAAGTATTAGACGCATGCTCCTAGGGGGATAGATTGGTAGGAAAAGACCATCGCTCGTCCCTGACTGCCACTCATAAGGAAGACAATCAAGAAATAAATGATGCTCCGACTTCATCACATAACGGTTCACCATACGTGCATGCTATGGGTATCACAAACTTCAACACAAGTATTTATCAAATTCACAACTACTCAACTAGCATGACTCTAATATCACCATCTCCATATCTCAAAACTATTATCAAGTATCAAACTTCTCATAGTATTCAATGCACTTCTATGAAAGTTTTTATATTATTCCTAAAAGCAAATTTCTATGTTGTTCTAAAGGACTCTCAAAATAATATAAGAGAAGCATGAGAGATCAACTATTTCTATAAAATAAAACCACCATCGTGCTCTAAAAGATATAAGTGAAGCACTAGAGCAAAATCTGTATAGCTCAAAAGATATAAGTGAAGCACATAGAATATTCTAATAAATTTCAAATCATGTTAGTCTCTCTCAAAAGGTGTTTACAGAAAGGATGATTTTGCTAAAATAAAAATAAAAGACTCAAATCATACAAGACGCTCCAAGAAAAACACATATCATGTGGTGAATAAAAATATAGCTCCAAGTAAAGTTACCGATAGACGAAGACGAAAGAGGGGATACCTTCCGGGGCATCCCCAAGCTTGGATTTTTTGTGTCCTTGGATTTTACCTTGGGGTGCCACGGGCATCCCCAATCTTAGTCTCTTTCCACTCCTTTTTCCATAATCCATCAAATCTTTACCCGAAACTTGAAAACACAACACAAAACTCAAAATAGAAAATCTCGTGAGCTCCGTTAGCGAAAGAAAACAAAACACCACTTCAACATACTGTAATGAACTCATTCTTGATTTATATTGGTGTTAAACCTACTTCATTCCAACTTCTCTATGGTTTGTAAACTATTTTAATAGCCATAGATTCATCAAAATAAGCAAACTACACACGAAAAACAAAATCTGTGAAAAACAGAACAGTCTGTAGTAATCTGTATCTAACGCAAACTTCGGGAACCCCAAAAATTCTAAAATAAATTTCTGGACGAGAGGAATTTATATATTAATCATAGGCAAGAATAATTAACTAAATAGCACTTTCCAAATAAAAATGGCAGAAATTCTCGTAAGCGCTAAAGTTTCTGTTTTTTACAGCAAGATCAAAAAGACTTTCCCCAAGTCTTCCCAACGGTTCTACTTGGCACAAACACTAATTAAACACAAAAAACACAACCAAAACAGAGGGTAGATAAATTATTTATTACTAAACAGGATCAAAAAGCGAATAAAACTAAATTGGGTTGCCTCCCAACAAGCGCTATTGTTTAACGCCCCTAGCTAGGCATAAAATCGAAGATAGATCTAGGTATTGCCATGATAATGATAAGGTACATCGCGAAAACTCATCTCATACTCCCTACGTTCAGCAGCAAGTTTTCTTTGTGGCAAGCAAAAGTAATCAAAAGGGCTAAATTTAATGGGACAAAAGTCCCCAAGATCAAGCTCGGGAGGTATTGGATCCTCCTTTGGCCCCTCATATTGCACAATCAATTCATCATTATAAGTATTCTTTTGGCAAAAATTCATGAGCCTTTGTTCAAGGGAAAAACCTAGCCCATTGTTCTAGATGGAAAAATTATCATTAAGTTCAGAGATCCTATTAACAAGAGCATCGGTAGGAACCTTTTTTCTAAGGTTTTCATTGAAAGCAACATGATCTAACGATTGTAAACGCATAATGTCTTCTTGATAGAAAAGGATCGCTTCTATGGGAGGACGGCCAGCATCCACCCTATAATGTGCAAAAAATTCATTGGCTTCTTTTATTATAAATCTGAACTCATGAGCTAAAAGTATGGTAGCAGCTCGCTTAACAAAAGAATGCTCAATATTGTATCTTGCATATGTTGTCTTGCATTTCTTCTACTTTGTTGCACTGCCATTTGCTTAGTTTACTCATCATATATTCCGAGATGCCATGCCCATCCATTATCAATACATATTCCATCTGTCATCATACCATGTTTTTCCACTCAAATGTTTATCTTGTGCATTAGACATCAAAAAGGAAGTGGGTGATTGCCGAACCAGAAGCAGCACCAGCAAAGTCCTTGAAAAACATGGTTGTGCTGGAGATATCAGACATCACCCCACTTATATTGGCTGTACAACCATTGACACAAAATGTAGGACCGACTCCAGCAGACTGTATCCATACTACACTGGCCACACTAGTAGCCCCACCACACAAGACCTGCACTCTAGCAAAAGGTATGTCGATTTCAGTTGCCATAGCACCAGCCATACCACAGAAAAATCCCACTCCAGCAAAAAGTACAGCAAGTCCACCGGCCGAAGACCTATCCCAACTGCAGAGATGGCGAAATCCAGCAGATTGGAACCCCATTCCAGTTATTCCCACTTTAAAAGACTCTGCTTTCAATGTTGTTAGGGACTCCGTGCATATATTCCCATAATGGGAAGATTATAGTGAAGACAAACACCATTTTCACATCTTCCTGTCCCACTTACGTGTAAGTGCTATTATTCATGGTGATTATTTTCATGTTTTCTACCGATTGAACACATGAATGATTTACATTACATTGTTGTAAGTAGGTGTCGGTGTCAAAACTGGTAGATCTCGGGTAGGGGGTCCCGAACTGTGCGTCTAGGATCGATGGTAACAGGAGATGGGGGACACAATGTTTTACCCAGGTTCGGGCCCTCTCTATGGAGGTAATACCCTATGTCCTGCTTGATTGATCTTGATGAATATGAGTATTACAAGAGTTGATCTACCACGAGATCGTAATGACGAAACCCTAAAAGTCTAGTCTGGCTATGATTATGAGGATTCGGCCTATCTACGGACCTAGCCCTCCGGTATATATAGACACGGGAGGGATCTAGGGTTACACAAGGTCGGTTACAAAGAAAGGAATCTTCATAGTTGGTCGCCAAGCTTGCCTTCCACGCCAAGGAGAGTCCTATCCGGACACGGGTGGAGTCTTCGGTCTTTGTATCCTTACGGACCATCAGTTCAGCCAATATCCAATAGATTGGATACCCGAGGACCCCTTAGTCCAGGACTCCCTCAGTAGCCCCTGAACCAGGCTTCAATGATGATGTGTCTGGCACGCAGATTGTCTTCGACATTGCAAGGCAGGTTCTACTTTCTGAATACACCAGGATAGTCTTCGGATGAAACGAAGGTGTCCAGATCTGCAACACAAGTACCACACACAACCGCAAGGAATATAGAATTTCACGAGTCCAATCTGCTGACAACTTTTTGCAAGATGACATCACATCTGTTCGGTCACTATATTGAACCGTTTTTGTACATCGTTCCGCGCTTCGAGATGCGGTTTGCATTGGCACATCTTGTCAAAGCAGAGATCGTGTCCCCTTGTTGCAGGATTTTCATCTGTGGGCGTGGGTAACACAACCGTGCCGTTTACACAACCCTTGGGAAGAGCCGAGTTTTAGGCCGAGTTTTAGGTTCTCAGGAGGCCGTCGTGGTGGCGCCGGGAAGCATGACCCTAGCTTCCGGACACATGGGGGAGCAGATCCCCATGTCGAATGGAGGCCTCGGTCAGTTTGGCCCCCAGCCGAATACGATTCCGGAGACCCATGCGGCTCCGGAATCCGGCGAGCAACCTCCTTCAAAAGAAGGGGGTGTGCCTGTCCCGCCGATGACCTCTGTCCAACCAGAGGCACCGGATAATCTACTGGAAGCGCTACGAGGCGCTTCCATTGTGCTAGAACACCATATCCTTATGGGTACGGTGATTGAGAAGGTTCATTCCGTCAAGAACGGACTAACTGAAGCCTGCAGCGTCCTGCTCATAGGTTTTGAGCTCAGCGGCATTTAACCGAGAAAATCCCAATATAGACAGTAGCCCCTGAGACACTGTTCGGTGTTCGGAAAGAGAAGTCGGACAAAGGATCAATGAAATTTCGCAGGAAACTAACTAAAATGTGTCTAATGTGAATAAACAGGCTTCCCTGCTGGCCGCGACCTCTCATACTACCGAAGTCTCTGGACTAAAGCAGAGACTGGAATGGGCCGAGGAGGAACTCGGCCAAGCGAGGAAGTAGCTGGAAGACCAGCAAGGTATGTAATGGCTCGTTATATATTCAGAAAGAGTAAATGATGTATACTGATCGTAGTGCCATTATATGTGTAGGGGTGATGACCCGGGTCGAGGCCCTGAAAAAGGCCCTGGCCGAAGCCGAGGGGAAAGCTGTCAAGGAGCAGGCCGCTCGCAAGAAGTTGAAGGCCTGGCTGAACGAAGTCCAGCAAGAGCTCCAGCAGACAGTGAAGAAGTACGAGACCCTGGAGGGCGATGTTTCAGCTCGAGAGACCGAACTATCAAAGGCTCGTCCAACCGCGGAAGTGGCCCGAGTTGAATCCCAGGGTGCCCTCCACGAGATCCAAGAGGCTAGGAAGATCGCAACGGGTAAGGCGTTTAGTATGCAAATCAAATATATGAAGAAGTATTTCTTACTAACCCGGATTAAGAGTTCTCCAGGAGCCTTCGCAGATCTGCTGTGCAGTGTGTCCGACGCTGCAGAGTTCTTCCGAGCCGAAGAAGGGAGCTCCACGGAGAAATTGCCCCGATCAGCTGAAACAGCTGGTGGAGCTGCATAGGGTGGCCAAACTAGCCATGAATGATTTGATAATCCGGCTGTGGCCAGCCAAAGCTATGCCCGGCAGCTACTTCGGGCTTGTGAAGCGGCTGGTGAACACCTATCCCCGGCTGGACGCCGTCAAGCGATCAGCCTGTATTGAAGATGCGCGCATGGCCTTCGCCCGCTGCTAGATGTGGTGGGTGAAGATGGATGCCGTCGAGCTGACCAAGGGGCCGCCAGAGGGCAAGGAGCACGGCACACCCGAGCACTATTTTGCAGATGTCCTAGCGGGGTCTCGCATTGTAGCAACGCAATGTTCGCATGATATTATCTTTGAATGAATGTATTCAAGTTCCTTCTACATTGTATGATAGAAAAAGGTGGGTTTGTAATATAATGCTTGTTATGTTTGAAATTTTACCTCCTGTGCGGCCGTGTTGTATGATATCTGAGGGTTGGCCAGTCGTCGGCTTCTGCCCCCACATAGGAAATACGGAGGTGTTCGGGATGGAATCTAAACAATCTTGATCCAATTATATGGTCCTTGAAGAATTTGTTTAGCGTAACGAACCAGGCAATCAGACTATGCGGCTTGAACGCCCTCACTTAGCCATAGGAGTTTGACAATAAAATATAGGCGCAACCCATAGTATCCGAACGAGAGTGCTATAAGCGTCTGATCAGGAAGTACCGGTCCTTCGCGTAATGTGGAAGAAATCTCTAATGATTTGCAACCTCCGAACAGCTGACCGGCCCTCGCCGCATCATGACAGTCAAATTTTGGCTTTCTCTACTAAGGTGCTCCTTTGGATAAACAAAGGAACAATCGTAGTAGTTCTCCCTTTACTACCTTAGCCGATATAGCGGAACGGAAGGTAGCAAGCACAGGAGCCGGGCAACCCAACTATTGACCAAAGACATGATTCAGAGCCAATGCATATAGAGCTAAATTCGGGGTGCCGAACTATACTATAAAAAGTGTTCAGACTTTTGTTGCCGTAGTGTGGGGTTCTATGAAGCCCCTGGCAAACATCAAACGTACCAAAGTGTATGGGTGCTACCTGATGGGGTTACCCACAGGGAAGAAGAAGGGAAAAAGGAAAAAAAGAAAGAAAACAGAATGGGTGCAAAAGCTGATAAGCTGGGGCTTTATAGCTCCCGTCGCGAACTGTTTTCACTGTAATTTGATTAATACGTCGAGGTGCATTGATACAAGTAGTGCGATAAGCAATAGGCTATTTAATATGACAAAACCAAGGGAGAGCTGCATGTGGGTCCTGAAAAACAGGTAGAGTGATTGTTAACGAAACCACCTTGAAAATCCCCCGTACGCTTGCGTTTCTCGCCGTCTTGTTGTGTTTATCCTTCAAGAGGGCTGGTGATTAGGCAATCCGATGGGGCCTGCGAGATTGAGACCTGAAAAGGAAACGAATAAAAGTGAAAGTATGTGTGTATCTGGTGTTGGTTGAGCCGTACTACTTGCTATGTCTACATCGATGCCCATGGAATTTTGAGTGTGTAGTTATGTACGTGTGGTGCGAATGCCACTACTTGACCATGACTAAGACGGAGGCAGAATTGCTAGTCTAGCTCCTAACGAGCCGAGCTGTCTTGCTACAGGGTAGTTCGGACCCTCTTGACGGTGTCCGTGGGCTCGGCAGCTGAATTACGGTTCTTCTTGAGAAGGCCGCTCTGTAGTTCTGCTGCTAAGGCAGCTGTGTGCTCTTCCGTACGGAGGGAGCATTCCATATTCCCATTGACTGTTATGACGCCACATGGACCGGGCATCTTGAGCTTCAGATAAGCATAGTGTGGCACTACGTCGAATTGGGCGAATTCGGTCCGTCCGAGCAGTGCGTCATAGCCGCTGCGAAAGGGGACTATGTCGAAGATTAACTCCTCGCTTCGGAAATTGTCCGGAGATCCAAAGACAACCTCGAGCATGATTGAGCCCATACAGCGGGTCTCTACACCTGGTATGAATGCTTTGAAGGTAGTCTTTCTGGGTTTGATCCATGATGGATGAATGCCCATTTTGCGCACTGTATCCTGATAGATCAAGTTTAGGCTGCTGCCACTGTCCCTCGGGAGTCGCGTTAGGTGGAAGCTATCAATTTATTGGGTCCAGGACCAATGCGGCTGAACCGCCATGACAGATACTGGTCAGATGATCCCGGTAATCAAAAGTGATCGAGCATGACGACCATGGATTAAATTTTGGGGCGACTGACTCTATCACGTAGACGTCCCTGAGTGCACGCTTGCGCTCCTTCTTGGGGATGTGGGTAGCGTATATCATGTTCACCATTTTGACCTGATGGGGAAACTTCTTCTGTCCCCCTGTGTTTGGCGGCCGGGGCTCCTTGTCGTCGTTTTCGCTTTGCGATCCCTTATCCTTGTTTTTGGCGTTTAACTTGCCGGCCTATTTAAAAACCAACCAATCTCTGTTGGTATGATTGGGTGGTTTGTCTGGGGTGCCATGAATCTGGCTTGGACGATCGAGTATGCGGTCCAGGCTGGTGTCACACCCTAGTTAGTTCAAGCATTAGAGTGTGCATCATGTTTAAATTCCTTTTAAAATTGAAATGGGGATGACAGAACCCCCAGCACCCCCCTGGAACAACTAGGTTTTACTAAAAAAAATTCCAATGAACCTGAAATGCCCTTCTAAAAAGCCCACCCTTTTTGTTTTGGGTTAACACTACTAGAAAAAGGGCTATAGATGGGATTGACACTAATGGCAACCAAACAACTGGTGCGCCATTAGTATATACTAATGGCGCACCACCTTCTGATGCGCCATTAGAGTTGAAACTACTAATGGCGCACCTGCCACACGGTGCGCCATTAGTATCAATTTTTTTTTGAACTAGTGCGCCTGTCCAAACATACTAATGGCGCATCCACAGGTAGTGCGCCATTACTAGTTGTAACTAGTAATGGCGCACCTGCCAGAGAGTGCGCCACTAATGTTGTTTTTATTATTATTATTTTTATTCCTTTTTTTGCAAAACTACTAATGGCGCACTCGCACGCGGTGCGCCATTACTAGTTTAAACTAGTAATGGCGCACCGTGGTGTTGTGCGCCATTAGTATGTTTTTTTTGCAAAACTACTAATGGCGCACCACCAGGGGGTGCGCCATTAGTAACCTGGATTACTAATGGCGCATTTGTGGTTGGTGCGCCATTAGTAAGTGGGCAGCAACAAGATATTTTGGACAGCCTCTCCTCCCACACTCACTTTCTCCCCACTTCATTCTCTCCACCGCCTCCTCCTTGTCTCGGGTGCCTCCTCTTTTTCACCTCATTTCCACCATAAATTCATTCAAATTAAGTGGTTAAGTTACCTTGTTTTGCTAGGTAAGTAAGGGCGGAAGCTATATTTATGTTGTTCTCCCTACAACAATGTGCACATGCACTTTTTATGGCCTAGCTAGATCTATGTATGTTCGTGGTGTTGCATATGTTTGTGGTTTTGCATATGTGTTTGTGTTTGGAGGTGTACCGGTATTTGAAATGCGATAGTTGCCAATATTTTGCCGGAATGTTGATTCATTTCCGTTTCGGCGAGAATTTTGGCATTAAGCATTCTTTTTGGTCCTATTTTTAGGGAAAGTCATGCCAAATTTTTTCTTGGTCCTAAATTATCGTTTTGCTCTACCCCGCAGGCGACCATGGTCCGCACGATGACCGAAGGCATCGTGAATAGGTTTTTGAGGTCCGCGAAGGCCGAGATGCTTCAAAAGAACGAGACGGAGATAAGATGTCCGTGTCGAAGATGCAAGCTGAATAGCCTTATTGCGGACCCGGATCCCGGGCAGGTGCGGGACCACCTGCTCTTGCGTGGTTTCATGGATGGCTATCGGTGGCAACGTGATGAAGATGACTACGAAGTCGTCCATGGGGACCGGGCAAGAAATGAGGAAGGGCAGCAAGACAACCACCGCGGCTTGGGCGGGCGAGAAGACGAAGAATCCCCAGGAGATGATCACGACGGTGATGGTGTACACAGTCATCATGTAGAAGAAGATGCAGGACATGATGATGATGCTGGCGGAGCAGACGAAGCTGGACCATCGATGGGCTGGGTGCAGGACCCTCATATTCAAGAGCTGCTTCTCAAGAAGACGGATAACGCAAGAGCTGCCGCCCGAGAGAAAGCCAAGATGGATCAACTTGAGTTAGACGCGGTTACTCCATTGTATGAAGGATGCAGGCCCGAGGATACCCGCTTGAAAGTAACGCTCATGGCTTCGACGCATGCTTCGATGAGAACATGTCATTCTGGCACGAACGTCTTCCCAAGGGGAACAAGTGCCCGACCAGTTTGGAGGAGGCGAAGAAAATCGTGTGTCCTCTGGATTTACCGCACGTGAAATACCATGTGTGCATGAACAATTGCATCATTTATCGGGCCGAGCACGCGGAGTCTACCATATGTCCGGTGTGCGGTGTCACTCGATACAAGAAGAGGAAGAATGCTCCTCGAAAAGTGGTGTGGTACTTTCCGATCACTCCTCGTCTGCAGCGGTATTTCGCGGACCCTAAGGTAGCAAAGCTCCTGCGTTGGCACGCGGATAGGGAGGAGAAGAAGCGAGAAGATGACGCAAATGATCCGGAGATAGATAAAAAAGACAAGATGCTGAGTCACCGTAAGGATGCGAGCCAGTGGCAAGCGTTGAACTTCGAATACCCAGAATTTGGGAACGATAGAAGGAACATCGTGCTGGGCGCGAGCACCGATGGAGTCAATCCGTTTGGCAGCCAGAGAAGCACAAATAGCACCTGGCCTGTGTTTGTGTGGATGTACAACCTTCCCCCCTGGTTGTGCATGAAGAGGAAGTACATTCACATGAGTATGCTAATTGAAGGGCCGAAACAACCAGGGAACGACATCAATCTGTATCTGGGGCTGCTGAAAGAGGAGATTGACACGCTGTGGAAAACGCCAGCCAATACGTGGCAGGTAGTCCACGGATTTTCTGGATGCGTAAGGTGCATGGATGACACAACGTATCGCCAGCTAGATAGAGATCCTGGGTCTTCGAAAACCATGTTCATGGGACATCGAAGGTGGCTTCGCGACGATGACCCGTGGAGGAAACGCAAGGATCTGTTCGATGGTGAAACCGAACCCTGAAAACGCCCGTGTACGAGGAGCGGCGAGGAAATAGACAAGCTGTTGAAAAATTGGAAAGACTGCCCACTGTCGGGAAAGAAGCAAAAGGCGCTAGAGCCGCTGCTGAAGGTATGGAAAACGAGGGCTGTTTTCTGGGACTTTCCGTAATGGAAGATCCACCGTGTGCCTCACAGCCTTGATGTCATGCATATCACGAAGAACGTGTGCGAGACTCTGCTTGGTACCCTGCTCAACATGCCAGAGAGGACCAAAGATGGGCCGAAAGCAAGGGCAGACTTGAAATCAATGGGCATCAGGTAGGAGCTTCATGCTATATATGATGATGATGATGATGATGATGTTGATGAGGCGAAGCAGGACACAGAAAGTCGTCGCAAAGGCAAAAAGGCCAAGAAGACCGGAAATGACTACCCCCTCGCGTGCTTCACTCTAAGTCAGGAGGAGATCGAGCAGTTTTTCACCTCCCTCCTAGGAGTAAAACTTCCTTACGGTTACGCGGGGAAGATAAGCAGATACCTAGACCCAGCGAAGCAGAAGTTCAGCGGGATGAAGTCTCACGACTGTCACGTGCTGATGACGCAGATACTTCCAGTTGCAATCCGTGGGATCATGGACGCGCACGTCCGTGAAATGCTATTTGGCCTATGCAACTTCTTCGACATCATCTCTCGGAAGTCGATTGGCGTGAGGCAACTCAGAAGGCTACAGGAAGAGATCGTGGTGATACTATGCGAGCTTGAGATGTACTTCCCGCCCGCATTCTTCGACGTTATGGTGCATCTGCTGGTCCATATAGTGGAGGATATCATCCAACTCGGGCCGACGTTCCTGCACAGCATGATGCCGTTCGAAAGGATGAATGGTGTCATCAAAGGATACGTTCGCAACATGTCACGTCTAGAGGGAAGCATAGCCAGGGGCTTTCTGACCGAAGAGTGCATCTCCTACTGCATGAATTATCTAGGCATCGAGAACCCCATTGGTCTGCCCATCAACAGGCACCTCGGCAGGCTCGCTGGATGGGGTCACCGTGAGGGTCACCGCGAAATGCATGTCGACTTCGAGGGTCGACTCGCCGACTTTGAGAGAGCAAACCTAGTCGCGCTACAACACATAGACGTGGTCGATCCTTGGGTGGTAGAGCACAAAACCTTTATTAAGAAGACGTACAATGACCGAGGCCAACAGAGGACAGACGGAGATATACTCAAAGAGCACAACTCATTTTTCACGCGTTGGTTCAAGCAGAAGCTTCTATCGTACCCTTTACATGAGGATTCTTCCGCGGAAGAACAACTCATATTCGCCTTGTCACAGGGCGCCGAGCACAACCTGATGACCTATGAGGCGTACGATATCAACGGCTACACATTCTACACCGAGGCCAAGGACATGAAGAGCGATGGTTATCAGAACTCCGGGGTAACGATGGAATCCTACACCGGTAACGACAAGGACAGATACTACGGAAGGATCGAGGAGATCTGGGAGCTGAGCTACGCTGGAGAGAAGGTCCCGATGTTCCGTGTCAGATGGGCCAAGAACGTCATAAAAGAAGACCGGTATTTCTCCACCATGGTTATACCCGAAGCCAAATCCAAGACCGCGGGCGCAAACGTCACCGCGAAAAATGAGCCATGGGTACTGGCTTCCCAAGTGGACCAATGCTTCTTCATTACCGACCCGCCAAAGCCCAGTCGTGTTGTCATGAGGAGAGGCAAAAGGAAGATCATCGGAATGGATGGAGTAGCCAGTGAGCAAGACTTCGACAAGTACGGCGACCCGAGTATCGAACATGACGACGATGATGAAGTAGCAGCATACACCACAAGAAGAAGCAGGACCACCCTACCTAAAGGACATCCGTTCCATAGAAGAACTCCATTTGCGATAAAGAAGGGCAAGAAGATTGTGAACAGATAGCTAGCTGAGATCGATTGTATTTAAATCGTAGACTTCATTTCTCGATTGTATTTCATGGGCACTTTTTGAACTATCATGAATATTTTTTAATTTCATGAACACTCGATCTCGATACCCCTCCATCTCGATCGCTATCCCACCTCGCCAGATCCGGTCCACCGGCCGCCGCCGCCGACCGCCCGCACCCTCTCGATTCCCCTACTCAACCGCCGCCGCCGACCCCCGCACCCCTCCCCTACTCAACCGCTGCCGCCGACCCCCGCACCC
>NC_041388.1:522309484-522310046 GCF_002162155.2 Triticum dicoccoides
CCGCACCCTCCCCCGCTCCACCGGCATTACTGTTTGATGATATTTTTTAAAAAATTATTACTATCTTATAAAAAATATTACTGTTATGATTTAAATAAGTTTGAACATATTTAAACACAAATAAGTATCAAACAACATTTTAAATGCATAAAAAAATTGTGGAGCCTAGGAATCGAACCCAGGACCTCTTGGTGTGAGAACTAGCTGCTGACCAGTCGAGCTAGTAGAGAAGACTTGACATGTATCAGGTCAGGTGGTAGATAACTGTTGGCTCGAGCAGAAAAAAAATACTAATGGCGCACCAGGGTTAGGTGCGCCATTAGCATGTATGTACTTATGGCGCACCGAGGGGTGGTGCGCCATTAGTATTGTGCGCCCCTACTTCGTAGCGCGATCCCCTCTCTCTCCCTCGCCCTCGCCCGCGATCCCCTTCCCCCATCTCCTCTCCCGACGCCACCGTCGCCCCGCCCCGACACCACCGTCGCCCCGCCGCCCTTGACGCCACCGTCACCCCGCCCCGACACCACCGTCGCCCCGCCGCCCTCGACGCCACAGTCGCCCC
>NC_041388.1:522310314-522317812 GCF_002162155.2 Triticum dicoccoides
GACGCCACCCCGACACCACCGTCGCCCCGCCGCCCCGACACCACCGCCCCGTCCCGCCCAGCCTTCTCCTCGCCGCGCTGCCGTCCGCTCGACCCCAGCTCATCCCGTCCGTGAAGGAGACAGGCAGCAGCGGCGGCCCGAATCGAGGGAGGGAGGATCCTCTCACGTGAGCTTCTCCCTCTCAAATGTGATGCCCGTGTCTCTGGTCTTCATTTGTTCTGCGATTATTTTGGTAGTACTGTATGAACTCTAGCACGGGGAAAGGATCTGGGATGAGGGATTTACCTGTCACAGGAGATGGGTGATGCCTTTGTGCAGTACTAATAACCGAATGGATCTGGGATAGCAACAATTTCATGCATTTGTTATAACTCCAAGTAGTCTGAACAAATTTTTTTGTGAACTACGATAGATCATGAAGCTGCTGAACTTAGAGCAATTGGCTTCATCTTGTTGCAGTAAACTGACAAATGGATAGTAAGGAAAAATACCATAAGAATATAACTGAAGAAATATATACTCCCTCCGACCTAGAATAAGTGTCATGGTTTTAGATCAGATAGCATTTTAACTGAAGATTTATTGTACTTTCTACTAACGGTATAACTTTTGTGATATGTATTGTTATGTTGGTAAAATAGACAACCTAGATTTACACGCAAGATCTCTAATCCAGAGAGGAGGGAGTATAAGATAGCAAATTTACTTGCAATAAAACAGGGGCTGTTAATTGTAGTTTTGTTTTGGTCTGCAATTGCATATACGGACATTTATTTAATTACCACAAGATCTAAACCAGGATAAGAGCAAAGAGTAATCAGATCTGAACTGAAACTAGCTAGGAGCAGAGCACATTTGTGTAGAAGCAGAGTGCATGAAATATGGGGCTTTTCTGGATGCTGCTGTTCTTGGTAGGATGAACAAGTGGCACCTTGTAGGGTCTTGATTAGTTATGTTGCAAACTGAATATGTAGCTGCTAGGACCCAGTTTCCAATCTAGTCTGTAGTAGTGACATCTTATTTTAGATGGTCTATTACTATGTAGGACCTTAATTGGTGGAGTCTCAACGCTGAACTGGGTAGTAGTTAGGAGTCAATTTCTTTAATCCTAGTGTAGCTGCTCTCTTAATACTTGTCTGTAGGTTCTTAATTGTTGGTGTCTCAAAAACTGAATATGTTTTCATAGCATAACTTGAGGGATAGCATAACTGAATATGTTTTCATAGCATAACACAGTGCACTCTGTTATGAACTATATGTTGTCTACTCTAGTAGGCTCATCATCCAGTCAGTGCAGTGCATGCATTAGTTATTAGGAAGTCAAGTATGATCTCTGATCTCTTCTTCATAAGGGGTATGCAATGTAGTTCCTCCATACAGAGACACTGTCCAGAAACGATTGACCCGGTTCATCCTACTTAGTTATGTAGGTTAATATGATTCTGTATGAAAATTTTGAAAAGCAACTTCTCAGATATGTCTTACAATCTCACCTTTGTGCAGTTCCAGGCATTGTATGTATGTATATCTTGTGGATTCGATGACTGCCTAAAAAAACGAGTAGGGGAGAGTGAGTTTAAGCTTGTGTTGATTTGGTCACTGATATCTGCCGTCAGTCATACTACCAAACAGTAGGTAGGCGGTCTGTTAATTTCTAATGTGGGGAAAATGCAGGTCCTGTAGAACTAGAGACTGAAAGCTTTGTTATGTCTCTCAGTTGTTGTGGGAAATTTGCAGGCTCTATAAAAGTAACCATGGTACCAACAGCAATGCCATCTTACTGTAGAATTGGAATACATGGATGTACATGATCAGCTCAGCTCCCAAACTGCCATTCATCACATCAATTTCCCCTTATGTAACTCCAGTCAAAATTTTATGTTGGTCTACCTAGTAGATGCCCATGGTTTGATTTTATGTTTGTTCCTATCAATACAAATGCTGAGCTATGTTCCATTTTTACTGTTCTTTGTGATAGTTTTTGCAACTTTACTTCCCATCTTAAGGCAAGCCCCATTTTTACTGTTCTTTGTTAGCAGAGCTGCTTGTTTCTAAGAACTTCGATACTATTTGGATCAAAGTTAAATGAGCACATAGATGACAAAAAAAAGTTCAGATTGTAAAATGTTCATTTTGCTGCTAGTGCCCATTTTGAGTAATTGCTTAGAGGGATGATCCTGTGTGAGCTGGTGGAGTGATTTGTTTTCTACATAAAGCTCTTTAGTCAGGCTGGTTTTCGTGAAATACACATGAAGCTTCACTAGCTCCTGTGGGTGTGGGATCCATGTGACATGTGACATTGCATCCATGTCCACCTGGGATAATGATTTTGCAGGTACCCCGAGAGGCCCTTGAGTTTGCCGGAATGTCGATTAACTTCCGTTCCGGCAAATTCGGGTACTCCATATGTCCTATTTTCAGCAAAGGTCATGCTGAAATTTTCCGTGAATTTTAGCATGACTTTGCTAAAAATAGGACATATGAGGTACTTGTGACTAATGCATGGGCCGGGGTATCGTAGTAGTTAATTAAGTAGGATCAAGTGCCCCAGCGTACTTGTGACTAATGCATGGCTTTTAGGGTGCCTCGGTGTCGATAAAAACCGAAATGATGAAAGCTTAGGCTTTTAGGGTGCCTCGGCGTCGAAAAACCCTCAATGATAAAAGCTTAGATTTTAGGATGCCTCGGTGTCGACAAACCCTAAATGATGAGACCATGATCTTGTTCCTTGACAATAACCAACTTTTTGACCAAACTTTGTTTCTATTTAGAGAGAAACATGGCCCACAACGATTTGGCCGGGGGTTCGGGCGGCAAGGCATTCTGGGAGCTGTCCCAGGAGATGGAGGAAGAACCTCACTTGTATGAGGCCGCCGCCTTCCCCACCGATCCTGAGACCACGGATGGTGCCGCCGAGGATGACCACACTGATGCCACCACTGATGGTGCATCCGAGGATGCCACCACTGATGATGGCGGCGCACGCACAGATGGCAGCCAACCGAAGAGGCAACGGAAGGACCGGCGCCCGATCGTGCTCCGCACCCTCAAGGAGGAAGTTACTGAAGTGGACTCCAACGGGAATCCAACGGCGCCCGAACGAATAGTCAAGGGGTACTCGCTTCAGCTCGGGTGCATTGTCCGGAGCACCGTCTCGATCAACACCGAGAACCTGAGGCATCCTGACCGAGGGAATTTGCACAACCTCCTCTTCACGAAGCTGCACGAACGATACAAGTTCCCCGCTGAATTTGCAAACACAAGCCTCAAAGGGAATAAAGTGAACAATGCTGCCCTCACGAAGATGAGCAAGGCCCTGTCTACTTGGAAAAGCAATGTGAAGAGAATGATCGAGAAAGGTGAGAGTTATCAGAAGATCAAGGAGAAAAATCCTTCGATCACCGAAGATGACTACAACGACTTCAAGATCAATTGCTCGAGCACCGCAAGCTCCCAATCAAGTGAGTGGGGGAAACAAATGCGGGAGCTGAACATAGGGGAACACACACTCGGTCCCGGCGGTTACAGAGTGGCGGAGCCTATATGGGACAAGGAGGAGGCGGACCGTGCCGAGCAAGGCCTACCGCCCCTCTTCGATAAATACGGTGACAAGCAGACCAGGAACTTTGTCAGGGCCCGGTACAAGAAGGACCCGAAAACAAAGGAGCTTACCACGGATCCGAAGACCAGGCAGCTTGAGCTTGTTCTTGTAAGGAATACACCCCCACGTAATTAGCTCCATATGGTTGCATTCTAATTAATGAAGTCAAATTTCTAAATGGTTCACATTCCTTCCGCAGGCGACTGAAAGCAGTAGCGCGGGGTCGACAAAGAGCAACCCTTGGGACACCACTCTAAATAGGGGGTTGAATGTAATGAAGAACAAGGATAAGCTAAGTAAGCCGACGTCAGCTGGTCGTGTGGCCGGCAAAGGCTTGTCGACAAAATGGGGGTCATACTATACCGCTAGTGTGCGGAAGGACAAAAAGACCAGCTCGGAAAGCCAGGCGCGAGAGGTTCAAGAACTCAAGGCACAGGTGGCGCGGATTCCGGAGATTGTCCAAGAGCAAGTGGAACAATGACTCGGAGCGACGATCACCGCCATTGTGCCTACCTTGATCTCGGGGTTGAGTGCGTGGATTGCGGGCGGCCAACAGGGGCCGCCCCCGATTCCTAGCTTCACGGCCAGCAACTCGCATAATGCGATGGCGGGGCCATTGGTGCCTCTGGCGGAGGCGACATTGGTGCCTCCGACGCCGGCACGGCAGCTTAATGCACACGGTTGTACGCCGGCCGGCACCTCTGCAGCAAGCGGCACCTCCGTCAACTGCACGCCCGCCGTTGGCAGTGCGTCGACATTAGCCGAGCTCGACGCCATCATCACGGTAACTAATTAAGCCTTTCTCGGCCGAGGACTTCATCTCCTTGCCTTTGACTGGGCATCCCTGACGCCCTACATGTTTTCGCAGGGCGCCGCCGACGTTCCGTGCACTCTCCTCCACTTCGTGAACAACGAGTTGGTCGATGTCGCCAAGGGCAAAATCGTTCAACCGGGCAACCCCTTGTTCCACGGTACCCAGATGCCACCCAATTTGTTTAGGGTTCAACTGGTTCGGGTGCTGCCAGGCTGCGACGACTTGTTACCTCCGATTCGACCCGTCGGGGCCGACGATGATGACGTGATGACCCTCAGCGCCTGCCTGAGCTGGCCCCTGCTTTGGCCGAAGAGCCAGATTCGTTTGGGGGCGGGGGACACCACCCCAAAGACAACACCGCCAGTCGTGTCGGCGCCAAGTCGGCCCCATGGCAAGACCGCAGCAATGGTGCCGGACATCCCTATGCCACTGGATCCAAACATGCATATGGCATAGGATTAGAACGACGACGACGACGACGATGATACATTTGGCAACGTCGATCAGTACTTTGCCGATCATGGGTACGATGGAGACTTCATGGGGCCTCCTTCTCAAGAACCAAACCCAAAAAAAGACGTGTGCGATCTAGCTGGTACCGCGGAGAAGCCAAGTTGCAACAGGCGCCGTCTGGCGTTCAGCTCTCAGGAGACGCCTCCAGCTGCCGACTTCACCGAGCCTCAGATAGGCGAGGTGCGAAATATTATCAGCCCCAACACACTCAAGAAGGCGGTCTGTGAGCAGAACTCGGTCCCATTACAGGAGAAGAAGAAGGCACGCAAAAGAAAGACTAAGAAGGGTGCGAGCCAGCCGGCACCGAGTACGATCCGTGCTCAGGACGAGCCACATTCACCGCAGGATATCTCGAGGAGGGTGCATGTGGCGGGTAGGGCGATGCTACCGACAAATATGCTCAATGCTGCAACCGGTGCTATGCGGAGTCTGCATGACAGTGTTCTTTCTTTGGAGAAGCGGCGTCTCAGAGAGAAGGATGTGGCATACCCGGTTTTCGCGGCCAAGGTGCCAGAGGGCAAGGGCTTTGTGGATAACTCCATCGGGCGTACGATCGTCCTGCGTTTTGATGACATCCACGCTATGTTGAACCTTCATCCGCTACACTACACCTTCGTTCGGCTATTTTCGCTGAGTATGGAGATGCGGATCATTCGCAACAAGACCCCGGACATTGTGATAGTCGACCCCTTCTACATGCGTGCCAAGATCTTGGGCAGCGCTGGGGACCGGCAAGTCGCGAGTTCTCACCTCGAAGGCGTCATTCTGGCAAACCAAGATAAGGATAACTTCCTCGTGCCTTACTTTCCCGAGTAAGTCCTCCCCTCAACCGGCCCATAACATATGAATTCTTACATTTTGATCGTTTTTCTTTTAACATTCCGTGTTTTCTGTAGTGACACACGTTGCACGCTCATCCTCCTAAGCCCCAAATATTTCATGGCCACGTGTTTCGACCCGGGCCGTCAGTCGAACATAGACTACACAAATGTCAAGAAGGTTCTTGATGATGTTCTCCCCGGCTACGCCAAATCTGGAGGCACCTTCACCAAGCCTATTCGTAAGTACGGCAAGCACGTGTTCTCCCACAATACGATGTTCTGCTGCGTCAAGCAGCCGCCTGGCGGTCAGAAGGGTGCCTACTACGCCATCCATCACATGCGGGCGATCGTACGGGATCATCATCAACTTCTGCTACCGAGTAAACTCAAAGATTGGGCAAAGAGCATGTCGGCAATCCAGGACGCGGACCTCCGACAAGAATTCTGTCGCATCCAGTCGGAGTTTGCGGAAATCATCCATCAAGATGTCCTTCGTACCTCGGGGCAGTTCTACCTCAACAATCAACCGTCCAACAGTGACATCGACACAATGCTACAAATGCAGGCTGACAACGATCGTTATTTCATGACTCCCACGATAGACGGTGGCTTCATCCACGCTCCGGTCCCTTGAGTCGAGTCGAAAGCAGTGATGCTGTGTCTAGTTCTGAAACATCGATTGGCTCATGTTGTAATTAAACTTTAATGAACTTGTAGTATGTCTCTTTGGTTTCGAGAGTCGTTCAACTTAGATGTAATCGATGCTATTAATGTCTTGCTTTTCTCTTCCGATTGTTCTGTTGCATACTTATATATTGCTTATGTATTGTCTGTGAATTGGTACTAACGTTTCGTTTGGCTAGTGCATAGCGATGCCGACGTATGTCGTGTACAAGGGTAAGGTTCCCGGAGTCTACGATGACTGGGAGGAGTGTCGGAGACAGGTTCACCGATTCAGCGGTAACAGTTACAAAGGGTACACCACTAGGGCCGAGGCCGAATCTAGATACGCCCGCTATCTAGCGGGAGAGGGGAGGGAGCGTTGGAGGAATCGGATGAAGACGAGTTTCATCGTGATGATGCTCATCGTGATGACCGCATCTCTCTTCTATGTGATGGTAGTTTAGATGATCGATATCGACTTGTAATGTGAAGACAAACTCGCTACTCGCGGTCTCGAGACTTGTAATATAATGTTCTATCTTTGTTCGGTCTTTTCAATTCGGAGACTAATATGATGAATTGTATTCGGAGACTAATATGATGAATTGTATTCAAAGACTAATCTTCTATTGTATTCGATGAATCTGTTGTTGATGTGTGCTGTCTATATTTCGTCAAATTATACATTTTGTAACCTGTGCAAAAAACAAAAAATAAAATATAAAAAAAACCTAATATTCATACTAATGGCGCATCACATGACAGTGCGCCATTAGTATGACAAAGCATACTAATGGCGCATCACTGGACAGTGCGCCATTAGTATGCCGCGGTTACTAATGGCGCATCTCGTGGTCGTGCGCCATTAGTATGCCAAAGCACCTGGGTATACATGGCCCCTGGGAGGCATACTAATGGCGCACCGTGGCCTATACTAATGGCGCACCAGTGATGCGCCATTAGTATACCAGATACTAATGGCGCACCACTGGTGCGCCATTAGTAAAAAATACTAATGGCGTGCTAGTAATGGCGCACCAGTGATGCGCCATTAATGGCCAAATTAGGTGCGCCATTAGTAGCGGT
>NC_041388.1:522317822-522362515 GCF_002162155.2 Triticum dicoccoides
TGTAACCTGTGCAAAAAACAGAAAATAAAAAATAAAAAAACCTAATATTCATACTAATGGCGCATCACATGACAGTGCGCCATTAGTATGACAAAGCATACTAATGGCGCATCACTGGACAGTGCGCCATTAGTATGCCGCGGTTACTAATGGCGCATCTCGTGGTCGTGCGCCATTAGTATGCCAAAGCACCTGGGTATACATGGCCCCTGGGAGGCATACTAATGGCGCACCGTGGCCTATACTAATGGCGTGCTAGTAATGGCGCACCAGTGATGCGCCATTAATGGCCAAATTAGGTGCGCCATTAGTAGCGGTTTTTCTAGTAGTGTAAAACCTTTGACAAAAATGGTGCACATTTTTCTAGGACATCAAAGGTCATTGGATTAATTCTTATGGTATTTGCATTTGGGCATTTAAATGCTATAATATATTTTAAATGCTCAAATAATCATAAACTAAAATGTTTGCTGTTGGATATATTCTAAGAAGTGGCCATGATTAATTTTATGATTTATGGTAATGCCCTGGTATTTTTAATAAAGCCCTGAAGTTACAGAAATAATAAATAAATAAGAAAACAGAAAAAAAAGGAGAGAGAGAGAAACTTACCAGGCGCAGCCCACCAGCCCACCTGGCTCGGCCCAATCGACTGGCTCTTGCCAATCGTCCTCCTCCTCTCACCAGGAGGACGAGGAGCACGTGGCCGGCGCCCGCGGCCACACGCCGGCCACCTCCTGCTTCCGCCGACGCCCTGGAGGCATCTCCGAGTGCCTCGCCGACCCCCACGTCTCCCTCTCTTTCTTCCCACTCTCCCCGTGGCCTCTCCCCCTCTCTGGCTCTCTCCCCATCTTCCGGCCGACGCAGCCGCCGTCGTCTTGCCTCCGTAGCCGCAGCCACCATCTTCCCCGTGTCACCCTACCGTGCCCACGAGCTCCGCAACATCTCCCTCGACCTCCTCGACGAGCCACGAGGCCTCGGACGCACTGCAACGCCGCCACCGCTGCCGTTCTCCTCGCCGGTCAGCGGAGATCGTCTTCGACGTTTTGCCGCCTCCCAAGCTTCCCCGAGCCCACTTCGATGCCCGCTGCACTGACTGTGAGCTTCTCTCTCTTCTCCCCCTAGCCACGTCGCTCGAGCTGCCCTCTAACCCCGTTGGCCGTCACGGCCGAGAGCTTGGCTCCGCCAGCCATGTCACTGCCATGGCCACAGGCGCGTAAGCTCGATTCCGAGCGCGTCACCACACTCACCACGTTCTCAGGAGCCTAACGCACCACTCCCCGCGCCTCACCGTGCCCCGTAGCTTCGAGTTCATCCTCGCCCGAACTCCGGCGATCGCCAAGGTCGTCGCTGGCGTAGTTCCCGGCCTCCCCGAGCTCCACTTTCTCCACCAAACGATGCGGCTCGCTCCCTGCGTCGTGTAGCTGCTCTCCACCATTGATTTGGTCGCCAGAGACGCAAACCCGAGCCCCTCCGCAGCGTCTGTCATCGCCAGCGTCAAGCCGCCGGCGAGTTTGACTCTGTTTGACCCCTGTGTGGGCCCAGGTTGACCCCCCCTGAGTCTATGACAGGTGGGGCCGGTCTGCTAACTAGTTTAGGATTAGTCTTAACTAATTTTAATTAGTTTAGACATTGACATGTGGGCCCAGGCCCCACTGACAGCTAATTAGTGTTAGTTTAATTCTGATAATTAGCTGAGTCACTGACAAACCGGGCCCACCAGTCAGGTTTGACCTGGCCGACCCAGTTGACCCGCTGATGTCACACCTATGTCATGCTGACGCATTAATTCAATTACTGGAATTATTCTTATATAGGAAATTCCAGAAAATAGCCAAAACTTCTAAAAATCATAGAAAATCAACCATAGCTCCAAATGCAAAGATTTATATATGAAAAATGATCGAAAAAATTCAATATATCCATCTGTAATGGTTTCATGCATGAAAAAACAACTTAACCTTTCTGTTTAAGAAGAATAAGGTAACGCACTAATAAGGCCATGTTTAATGAGGTAACATTTGAATCTTCGATTCAAATGAGTTCACCCCCTTTTGTTTTAGCTTGCATTAAGCCAAGACACTTTAATCTTGCAATGTCATAGCATGCATCATATTGTTGCATATTGACATGTGTTGATTAAGTTCTGTGTGTCTTTCGTGGTAGGTACTGCCTCCGAGGATAACCCCGAGTATCCATCTGGAGGGCAGTACCCTACTACCTCTACAACAGGCAAGCAACCCATTGATCATTCCAATACAAACCCATGTTCTCGCTTCTGCTCTTGTGTACTGCATTAAGACACCGTGATTCAAACTGCTGTGTGCTACGGTAGTTGAACCCTTATCCTCTGCATGACCTGTCATTGCCATAGTAACTAGATGAAACCCACTATCATGTGTAGGAGTTGATTGAGCCATGTATGTGATTCCTACCTTGCTATGCCTGCTATGCTTAGCGTTGTGTCAGGTCTGGTTCATCTGGGTGATGGGCTAGAGTGATATGATTATGTCGGTAATGTGAGGGATGTGTTGAACATGTTTTGGTAAAGGTATCGATGAGAGGCCATGTAGGAGTACATGGTGGGTTGTTTCATTGAGGCCGTCCATTAGAACTGAGATCTGTATGCGTGATTTAAGATTTAGTTACTACCACACATTGGGCCCTGAAATATGACCCCGCTCGACTTACTGACCCATCTCGTCCTCTGTCCAGGAGTTGCAACTAGTTTCTGTTGGTTGTAGGTAATGTGTTCGCGGCCGTGTGTAGCGCTGACCCTAGGGGTGGGCTATGATGCGGTAGATACACCATGGCACGGTGTACCGAGTCGCCCGTTTGGTGTCTCGGGAACCCTGCACACATCGTTTGGGGCCGTTGAGGACACCCCGGCCGGATTTCCTTGCGGATGGAACCTGAATAGGCGATAAACCTGGACTAGAGACTTGTGAGGTTAGTCAGGTGGTGGTCTACACCCACGTTGGTTTTTGCTTGAAGTCTGCCGAGCACATGTTGTGTGTAGACGCTAAGTGGTGGAAACATGTGTGACGAAGTACACCCCTGCAGGGTATAAAACTATTCGAATAGCTGCATCCGTGGTAAAGGACTACTTGGTTGCCTATACAGTTCATAGACAAGTTAATGGTTACTACTAAAAGACTCAAGATAAGTGTGAGTACCGAGGATGGCCCTCTCGTAGGATGACGAGAGAGGATCCTCGGTGGAGTATTGTGATGGTGAGTAGTGGACTCGTGTGCGAAAACTATTTTACTAGTGGAGTTCCATAGGATAGCTTAGCCAAGAGGCAAAGCTGGCTTGCTGCAATAACCCCACCACCTTCTTGAGAATGAGCATGTATAGTAGGTTCTGTTGTAAGACTTGCTGAGTACCTTTGTACTCATGTTTGCTTAATTACTATTTTCAGACGACAACACCGCCCCCTCCGATGGGTTCTACGTAGACCTTGACATCGACGAGTGACTAGCCACCCAGGTGGTGATCCTGGCCATGGAGGGTGTCGGTGTCAAAACCGGCGGATCTCGGGTAGGGGGTCTCGAACTGTGCGTCTAGGCCGGATGGTAACAGGAGGCAGGGAACATGATGTTTTACCCAGGTTCGGGCCCTCTCGATGGAGGTAAAACCCTACGTCCTGCTTGATTAATATTGATGATATGGGTAGTACAAGAGTAGATCTACCTCGAGATCAAGGAGGCTAAACCCTAGAAGCTAGCCTATGGTATGATTGTTGTCTATGGAGTTGATGAAGTTGTCCTACGGACTAGAACCCTCTGGTTTATATAGACACCGGATTGGGTTAGGGTTACATAGAGTCGGTTACAATGGTAGGAGATCTCGAATATCCGCATCGCCAAGCTTGCCTTCCACGCCAAGGAAAGTCCCATCCGGACACGGGACGTAGTCTTCAATCTTGTATCTTCATAGTCCTAGAGTCCGGCAGAAGGTATAGTCCGGATATCCGAACACCCCCTAATCCAGGACTCCCTCAGTAGCCCCCGAACCAGGCTTCAATGACGATGAGTCCGGCGCACAGATTGTCTTCGGCATTGCAAGGCGGGTTCTCCTCCAAATTCCGTGTACCTGTTGAATAAAGTCCGGTTTCTTGTAAATGTTGCGATCCTTGGCTTCTATGCCCAATAATGGCGGTCTTCCACGTGTCAAACGAATGCGATAGGCTGAGGTGTTTTTACATCCACACCCCCAGCCATATAAACGAGCCTCCTATTTAACTGGGTGGGAATTCAGGTTCAAACCACATCTTCTCCTCTCCGCGAGTTATCATCAGAGCGCTTCCAGCAAAGGTCCATTCCAACATGTCCAGCCGTCGCAGCTCCTCCCCTCGCCCCTCCGGTCCCAAACCCGGGGACTAGGAGAGTTGCACCATCCCGCACAACAAGTTAGTGTCGCTTCAGGCCAAGGGATTTCTTCCCCCGGCATACATGGTCCCGGTCCGAGCCGGTCTCGCCACCTACAATGGCGGAAAACAAGCGGAGAGCACCCCGAATCCTTCTAAAGGAGAGCGGGTGTGCCTCGTCCCCTATCTAATAAGGGGACTGGGATTTCCAATTCATCCATTTCTCCGCGGGCTTCTGAAGTTTTACGGTCTCCAGCTGCATAATCTCACGCCCGCCTCCGTATTACATATCGCGGGCTTCGTCGCTCTTTATGAGCTATTTTTAGGCGTGGAGGCTCATTTCGCGCTGTGGAAGAGGTTATTCCGCCTGGTGCCCCGTTCTCAAGAGGGGTCTATCTATCAAGTGGGCGGAGCCGAAGTATGGCGCATCGTCGGGACCGGATACCTATCTGGAACCCCGAAGAAGGCGTCCGAGGACTGGCCTTCAGGATGGTTTTACATGGATGACGTCCCGCTACCGGACCCTATCCGGGTCGGTCTCCCAGAGTTCAACATTGCCCCGTTGAAGAAACGCTTGAGCTGGCGTCCACGGAGCTCCCAGAGAGAAAGCGACAGAGACGTCCTTTACCTGATGGGCCGGATAAGACTGTTGGCTCATTCCGGACTAACCATGATTGGATTCATGGCCGCATGCATTATGCGGGGGGTGCAGCCGCTTCAATATAGAGGCCACCCCATGTGGGATTTCAACGGGGAGGATGACGCCACCCGTTACGGTCGTAAGGGGCCAGCGTCAGCTGCCGCCTTAGTAAAGATCTTATCCTCTTTATACAAGGGAGAAAAGGAGGAATTCCTCCGCGTCAATCCGCAGGCCAGATTCAGTATGTACGATCCTCCAAGTTGGGTAAGTGAACAATTGCGCTTTCCCGTTTGCTTTATACTCCCACAGTTAGATAGGTAGTCTAATTATTTCAATACAGGAACTGCGACAAGAGGTAAAGGATATAAACAGCCGTCCTCCACAGCCCGAGGACCCAGAACGGTCCCTCAATCCGGACTCCGAAGAAGATCCGGACATATCGGTGGAGCTTATTGACGGGGTGCTCTATCAGCTAATTAAGGACGATACCTTGGTGGCCATTACGGCGGATTACCTAGGGCTAACCCCGGCCTCCTAGGTGAAGGAAACCAGAGTCCCATTCCCTCTAAAGAGATTCCATTCTCACGTATTCCGGTGTTTCTAACGACAACCATGTTTTGCAGGGGAGATTTCTGAGGCAGGAGGCCGAACCTGCGGCGGCTAGCCAACGAGGGGCCGCAAGGCCCCGTGGGGCAAAAAGGAATGTGGTCCGGACTGAGATGCCGGCACCAAGGTATAGCGCACCCTCTGCTTCCCTGAAGTTATTTTGTCAGGGCATATTAACGTTTGTGCTATCTTCAGAACGAAGAGACCTCGCCGGACTACATCCAGAGAGGTTTCCAATCGCGCCTCCACCAGCCAGGCTCCAATGTCTGGCCAGGTTGCGGAGGCGAGAACAAGGCGCGCACCGGACGCTCCTCTGACAGAGGATGAGGATAGGCTGTCTGCCACAAATTCTAAAGTGGAGAGTGCCATGAATCACAGGCGTCGCCGGACAGTTCTACGTGACGGTTGTTTCTCCCAAGAGGCTTTAGATGCCTTTAATTCGGGAGATGCGTACCTCCGTGCCGCTCAAAATGGTTTAGCCAGAGCCATGGAGTAGTATGTAAATGACATACGGGTAAGAAAATTTTGGTTAAATATATATGTATGCCAGTAGCCCCCGAGACTTGAAGCAGTTAGAAAAACTGATTTAAGGATCATTTAATATGCAGGTTCTTACAGAGAAGAATACCGTACTGTCCCATGACCTGGAAAAGTGCAAGGCCCAACTAGAGGCCGCACTAGCCGCAGCAGGGAAGCTCGAAGAGACCCCCTCAGGTAAGATATACTTCGAAAGAACAATATTGTGCGGTGTGGATGCAAATATAACAGATCATATTGCAGATGGCGCCGGACTCGATCCGGACAGGCAACAACTCTTACGCCAGCTAAAAGCCGGTGAGAGTGTGTTGACAAAGGTGAGGCGGGAGAAGAATGATCTTCAGGATGCCAACACCAAGCTGGACGTCGAACTTAAAGATGTTCGTTGCTAGCTGTCGGACTCCACGAAGGAGAATCAGCGGCTTCGACGCGGCATATTTAGTAAGTGCTTGAACGAACATTGAAAAATAAAGTTCGGCAAGGAAGTCGACTAACTGAGTAATGTCTGTAGGTATGCTCACAGGTCGTCCTGCAGAGGAGATGCCCGGTTCTACGGGTGACCTTCTTCCCGAACTCTTGCAACTGCACGAGCGAATTCGGCTGGCGATGCGAGGTATTACCCAAGCCTTATGGCCTGCCCACTCCCTGCCCGAGGGCCTTGGAGAGCTTGCGGAGAAGCTGAAGGGAGCTCGGCAGTGCTTCCGGTTGTGGAAGATATTGGCCTGCCGACAAGGCGCTAGGGAGGCCTGAGCCATGGTGAAGACCCGTTTCATGAAGTCTGACCCTAACCACATGGCCGAGGTCGGACCAGTGGGGCCTGACGGGAAGGAGATCCATGTAAGCTTAGTATATGGCCAAGTAGAGTTGGCCGCAAAGTATTCCCAGCAAGACTGTAAATTAGACAGCCTATTAGATGGTATAGAAGAGGAATACAATCAGTCAGAATGACTGTGTAATTTTAAATTGACATGTGTAATGCCTTCTAGCCGGATTGTAAATCGTTTGTTGTTGCCGACCTTTTCGCTTCAACCTCGGGACCTGACGGTCCGGAGTGTGTCTGAATACCCTAACGGTTATATAAGAACCGAGGTATGCGTGGAGACCAGGCGTAGGGTCATCAGTGCTTTATCAGACAAGTGCCCAACTCGTTATGTTATATTACATGGTTAGTAAGAAACATCTTCCAGAGAGAATAGTTCCGTTAAGGGTTCCTTTCACTGGGAGGCATGCCCTAAGGTGCATGTCCGGACTGCGTGAAGAGACGCAGAAAAAAGCATCTGGTTGCGCATAAAATGAGTAAAAAGATCATCTTTTATTTCACCGACCGAATATTCCCTTAAGAATGCTAGCTTTTGGCTTCACCCAGTCTGAGGTACACATCCGGCTGACCCAGCAGTAACAATCACAGAGGTGCTCCCTTTACCGCCTAGCCGAACAATCGGGAACGTAGGGGTAAGCACAGGAGCCAGGCAACTCAGCTTGGCCAAAACTTAAGTCATATTGATGCATATAATGGTGAGGAAAAAGGTACATGCGGAAGTTTGACGCATGTGTTGGGCGTGAAGCCCGCATAAAGAAGCCCCCAGGTTTAATGAGCGCGAGTGGCGCGTCGCTATATGAGCCTTTAAGGGACAGAGTCCGGTGCTAGGCATAGAATCTGCGGAGACGGGTGGCGTTCCACGGGTTCGGCTCGAGTCGGTTGTTCGACGCATCTCGCAGGCGGTACGCCCCACCAGTCAGGACTTGGTCGATTATGAATGGACCTTCCCACTTGGGCTTGAGCTTGTCCTTTTTCTTATCCGGCAGGCGTAGAACTAGTTCGCCAACATTGTAATTTTTGGCCCGTACTTCTCTACTTTGATATCTTCGGGCCTGCTGTTGATAAAATGCGGAACGGGCTTTTTCCAGGTCACGCTCCTCCTCCAAGGCGTCCAAGTTGTCCTGCCGATCGAGCTCGGCTTCTCTTTCTTCGTACATGCGCACTCTAGGTGAGTCATGAATTATGTCGCAGGGCAGAACTGCTTCTGCACCGTACACCATAAGAAATGGTGTGTATCCGGTGATCTGATTTGGCGTTGTCCGCAGCCCCCATAGCACGGAGTCGAGCTCCTCTACCCAGTGCGTGTTAGATTCCTTGAGGGACCGCACTAGTCTGTGTTTAATGCCACTCATGATAAGACCATTTTCACGTTCGACCTGGCCGTTGGTTTGTGGGTGATAGACGGAAGCAAAATCGAGCTTGATGCCCATGTTTTTGCACCAGAGTTTTACCTCGTCGGCAGTAAAGTTTGTACCATTATCGGTTATGATGCTGTGGGGGACACCATAACGGTGTACGACCCTGGATATGAAGTCTATCACAGGTCCGGATTCGGCCCTTTTAACAGGCTTGGCTTCTATCCATTTGGTGAACTTGTCCACCATGACCAGTAAGTATTTTTTCTTATGGGTCCCACCTTTAAGGGGTCCGACCATGTCAAGACCCCAGACCGCAAAAGGTCAGGTGATGGTTATAGTTTGGAGTGCAGTGGGTGGCATATGGCTTTGGTTGGCAAAAAGTTGGCAACCAGCGCATCGTTGGACTAAGTCCTGAGCGTCTGCCCGGGCCGTCGGCCAATAAAAACCAGTACGGAAAGCCTTGCTAACAAGGGACCGAGCAGCAGCGTGGTGACTACCGAGTCCGGCATGAATTTCAGCCAGAAGGTTCCTGCCTTCCTCTTTGGAGATGCACCTTTGAAGGACTCCGGTAGTGCTTTTCTTATAAAGCTCTCCCTCATGGACTCTGTAGGCTTTAGATCGCCGCACTATGCAGCGGGCCTCGTTTTGGTCCTCCGGGAGTTCCTGCCTAGTAAGGTAGGCTAGGAATGGTTCTATCCACGGGGCGATAACCGCCATTATTACGTGGGCTGAAGGTGTGGTTTCGTTGGCAGAGCCTCCAATTGTGTCAGATTGTTCGGTGTCGAGTGGTGCGGCTGGGTTCGGGCTGTTATTTGCGGGTTCCCCCTCCCATGCTACGGATGGCCTGAACAATCTTTCCAAAAAGATGTTGGGGGGGGGGGGACTGCATCGCGTTTTGCTCCGATGCGTGCTAGGACGTCCGCCGCTTGATTGTTTTCTCGGGCTATATGGTGAAACTCCAGCCCTTCGAACCGAGCTGACATTTTTAGGATGGCGTTGCGGTAAGCTGCCATTTTTGGGTCCTTGGCGTCGAAGTCTCCGTTTATTTGGGATATCGCGAGGTTTGAATCCCCGCGTACCGCTAGGTGCTGGATACCCATGGATACTGCTATCCAGAGGCCATGTAGGAGGGCCTCATATTCGGCTACATTGTTGGAATCTGTGTACATGATCTGGAGCACGTATTGGACTGTGTCTCCTATGGGGGACATCAGGACGATGCCGGCCCCCAGTCCAGCCAACATTTTGGAGCCGTCAAAATGCATAATCTAGTTTGAATATGTGCCGTACTCTTTAGGGAGCTCGGCCTCCGTCCATTCTGCGACAAAGTCGGTCAAAACTTGCGATTTGATTGCTCGCCATGGCTTATAGGTTATGTCGAATGGGGAAGCTCGATGGCCCATTTTGCGAGCCGGCCCGTTGCATCGCGGTTGTTGATGATATTGTTGAGTGGTACTTCCGAGGCTACTGTTATGCAACACTCTTGAAAGTAGTGTCGTAGCTTCCGGGATGCCATGAATACCACGTATGCAATCTTTTGATAATGCGGGTACCGTGATTTGCATGGAGTGAGGACAGTGGACACGTAGTAGACCGGCCTTTGAAGGGGGGATTTGTGTCCGTCCGTTTCCCGCTCGACAACGAGCACTGCGCTGACAAATTGATGTGTTGCTGCAATGTACAATAACATTGGTTCGCTGGTGTTTGGCGCGGCTAGGACTGGGTTTGTTGCCAATATGGCTTTTATTTCATCAAGTCCGGTCGTGGCGGCATTCGTCCACTCGAAGTGTTCGGTGCGCCGAAGGAGGCGATAGAGGGGTAGTGCCTTTTCTCCCAAACGGGAGATGAAGCGGCTTAAAGCCGCCACGCATCCAGTTATTTTTTGTATTTGTTTGAGGTCCTTTGGGACATCCAATTGTGACGAAGCTCGGATCTTGGCTGGATTTGCTTCAATTCCTGTACCGGATACAATGAAGCCCAAGAGCTTTCCGGCTGGAACGCCGAAGACGCATTTTTCTTGGTTGAGCTTAATGTCATATTTTCGGAGGTTATCGAATGTAAGCCTTAGGTCGTCTACTAGAGATTTGACATGTCTTGATTTGACGACCACGTCATCCATGTATGCCTCCACTGTTTTGCCGATCTGGTTTTCCAGACATGTCTGGATCATGCGCTGATATGTTGCGCCGGCATTTTTCAGCCCGAAGGGCATTGTGTTGAAGCAGAATGGGCCGTATGGTGTGATGAATGTTGTTGCAGCTTGGTCTGATTCTGCCATCTTTATTTGCTGGTAACCGGAGTATGCGTCGAGGAAACACAACGAATCGTATCCTGCGGTGGCATCGATAATTTGATTGATACGGGGGAGGGGGAAGGGATCCTTTGGGCAAGCCTTGTTAAGGTCTTTAAAATCGACACACACGCGCCAGGATTTGTCCTTCTTTGGTACCATCACCAGGTTTGCTAGCCAGTCCAGATGTTTTATGTCTCTGATGAATCCGGCCTCCAATAGCTTGGCTAGCTCCTCTCCCATAGCCTGTCTCTTGGGTTTGGAGAAACGCCGAAGGGCTTGTTTGACAGGTTTAAATTCTTTTTGGATATTTAAACTGTGTTCGGCCAGCCCGCGTGGGATCCCTGGCATATCTGAGGGGTGCCAGGCGAAGATGTCCCAGTTCTCTCATAGGAACTCCCGCAGTGCGGCGTCTACATCAGGGTTCAGTCGTGCCCCAATGGAAGCTGTTTTATTGGGGTCTGTTGGATGGACCTGGAATTTGACTATTTCGTCAGCTAGCTTGAAGGATGTGGATTTGGATCTCTTGTCGAGTATCACATCATCCCTGTTAACCGTGGAGCGCAGCGTAGTCAGTTCCTCGGTCGCTAAGGCTTCGGATAGTGCCTCAAGGGCTAATGCAGCTGTGTTGTTTTCGGCGCGGAGTGCTATGTCCGGATCACTAGCTAGAGTGATGATTCCGTTCGGCCCGGGCATCTTAAGATTCATGTACCCGTAATGGGGTATTGCTTGGAATATTGTGAATGCTTCCCGCCCTAGTAAAGCGTGATATCCGCTCTTAAACGGGGCCACCTGAAACGTGACTTCTTCGGACCTGTAATTATCCGGCGTGCCGAACACTACATCTAGTGTGATTTTTCCTGTGCAGCGCGCTTCCCGACTGGGGATTATTCCTCTATAGGATGTGCTGCTTCCCTCGACGCGGTTCCAGTCTATTTCCATTTTTTGAAGGGTTTCCTCATAAATGAGGTTGAGTCCGCTGCCTCCATCCATGAGCACCTTGGTGAGGCGAAAGCCGTCAACTATGGGACTGAGGACCAATGCGGCTGGTGCTTGGGCTGTTCGGAATCTAGGTTCATCACTTGCGTTGAAGGTAATGGCAGTGTCGCTCCATGGATTTATTGTTGCAACCTGATAGACTTTGGCGAGGCTGCGGAGTGTTCTCTTTCGCACATTGTTTGATGCAAAACTCTCGAAGACTGTGAGAATGGTACTGGTGTCCTTGGGTTGGCTTTCTGCGGCCTCCGGAATAAAGAGGTCCTCGCCGATTTTGGCCACCCGCCGGAGTATCCAACATGCTCTAAGGCTGTGAGTTGGTGTGGCGTCCTCTGTACTGTGAATTCTACAGGGTCCATCAAGCCATCTTTCCAGTACGGTTCCATGCCCTATAGAGAGTTTTGGCTTTTTGGTGTTTATCCCGGGTGTCCTATGATGATGCACCCTCTTAGTTTGGACGGGATTACTATTCAAGGCCGGATTATCCAAAAATTTTATTTCGGTTTTCCAGGTGCTTTCCATTGCACAGTATTTTTGTACTATGGACGCCAAGTCAACGAAGCGTGTAATATCACGACGACTTATGGCGTTGAGGATTCCCTTGTCCGTGCAGTTACTGCAGAAAATTGAGATTGCGTCTCCCTCGTGGCAATCCTTTATCCTGTTCATAACCAGGAGGAATCTGGCCCAGTAATGGTGTACTATTTCCTCGGGCCTCTGCTTGATTTGGGAGAGATAGCTTATGATCGGGTGGGCGGGTGTCGTTGAATCTGAAACCTCACCCAATCCAAGATTCGGAGGCCTAAGAGTTTCTGAACTCTGAAGTTCGGATTCTTGGGTGTTGTCCAATGAATCTGGCCCGTTGCCTAATCCTAAGCTCAGGTCTTGAGTTACATCCTCCCCTCCGTGTGTATTCGGCTTGGAGGGGAAGGGCATTCGGACGTAGATAGTCCTTAAAATAGATGAAGGATCGCCGCACTACGCCTCTACCACGGCAACGTGGTGGGTGACTTGGGGAGAGTTAATTTCTCTTAGATCGGGTTTAAGCCCAACCTGGTCGTAATCCGTGGCGACCCCCAGGGCGGCGATGCGATCCAAGAGCCCGTTTACGGAAGAGAGCTCCATTGGATCTAGCTGCTCGGCGAACTCCGAGCTAACTTGTAGGTTGCTTTTGATGACCCGAGAGGTCACCGTCGGCGCAACAGCCGAACAGGCGGTCATGAGGAAACCACCTAACCGGAGCGTTTGGCCAACAGCCAAGGCTCCCTTAGCAACGGCGCCCTCTTTAAAGACGGGAAGGGGCATCCTTCCTGATTGCGATGACACAGAGGAACTCTCAATGAAAGCACCAATGTCGGTGTCAAATCCGGCGGATCTCGGGTAGGGGGTCCCGAACTGTTCGTCTAGGCCGGATGGTAATAGGAGGTAGGGAACACTATGTTTTACCTAGGTTCGGGCCCTCTCGATGGAGGTAAAACCCTACGTCCTGTTTGATTAATATTGATGATATGGGTAGTACAAGAGTAGATCTACCTCGAGATCAAGGAGGCTAAACCCTAGAAGCTAGCCTATGGTATGATTGTTGTCTATGGAGTTGATGAAGTTGTCCTACGGACTAGAACCCTCCGGTTTATATAGACACCGGATAGGGTTAGGGTTACATAGAGTCGATCACAATGGTAGGAGATCTTGAATATCCGCATCGCCAGGCTTGCCTTCCACGCCAAGGAAAGTCCCATCCGGACACGGGACGTAGTCTTCAATCTTGTATCTTCATAGTCCTAGAGTCCGGCTGAAGGTATAGTCCGGATATCCGAACGCCCCCTAATCCAGGACTCCCTCAGAGGGCCCTATGTAGATAGACAGGCTTCGAGAAGCCTTCTTTCTTTCTAGTGTCTGTACTCAGACTAGTTGCTTCCGCTTGTGCTTGTATGATTGTATGACTTGAGTGTCGGTTCATGTGACCCCTATCTGTATGAACATGTTATGTATGGCTCTCTGGAGCCTTTAAATAAAGTACTTGAGTTGTAGAGTTTTGTTGTGATGCCATGTTGTATGTACTCATATCGGGCATATTGTGTCTATGATTGAAATGCTTGGTATGAGTGGGATCCGACAATCTAGTTGTTTATCCTTGGCAGCCTTTCTTATGGGGAAATGTAGTCTAGTGTTCCTCGAGCCATACTAGTCCGCTACAGCCCGGTTCACCGGAGTCCTGCTAGCCCAGCACTACTGCTGAGGACACTTGACTGGCCGGCATGTGTTTCACGCCGTTCCTATGTCTGTCCCATCGGGGAAATGTCATGCGGTGACATCAAGAGTCCTGCCTAGCCTGCTACAGCCCGGGTTACCTAAGGAAATCACACTTTGATGGCAAGTCTATAAACGAACTTCTGGTGAAGTCTCCGGTCCTAAATTTAGAACACATTGAATGGAAAAACCTTGTTATGCACTGGTCTCATTCCGAGGATGAGGTATTGTCTATGATATCGCATGACAATTTGAACCTCTACTTTTCCGCATGTGCCTTACGAATCTTTTTTGTAGTAAATCTGCTCGAAAAGGAATTCTGGTTTGAAAAGAACGACAGGGTATCGCAAATATGCTGCCCGTTCCTTTGCTCTTGTTAGTACGTGTTGTCCTGTATCACTGTACTTGCATACATACCTGGTTCATTATGTGACAGAAGTATGAATGATAGCTTGTTTATCAATTGTTCGCTCCAAATTATCTGATCTGTATGAATGGTCACATTAGTGTAGAATAGATCCAATGCCAATCAAATTTTTTAGCTCTGCATTGTTCTTGTAAGTACTTGCTATCCTTTATCAGTGTACTTATATTGACAGGTAGTTATTCATATACCATCACTCTGCAGCTTATTTTCCTTTTCCCTCCATTTTCTACACCTAAGGTCTATATTTACTCTTACCATAAGGTTGGATAACACCGATGGTACTGAAGAAGTTTAGCTCTGCATTGCTCTTGGATGTACCTTTTTCATGTATCGTTGTACCTACATTTATATCTACTTGGTTATGTAGCATCACTCTTCATCTTATCTTAAATGTTCTCCATTTTTTCTTATATTGTCAAATCTATATTTTCTCTTAACAAAATGTAGAATAAAGGCAAAGCTTATGAAGAAGATTCTATGGTAAAGTTGTTCAATTGCCCCCCCCATCTGCATGGACAAGGGCTTTATAGAGCCTGCCTTCACCAATAATGTAAATTTGTCCTTCTCAAGCATTCAAACTTTGTTGTGTATATTTCGTTAGGCATGACTGCAATAGCTATTTAATTTTGGTGTTTGCATCAAATTGCATGTTTAAAGTTTATTATGTACTTCATAAACAAAAGTTTGTCCTTCTCAATTTATGGTTTCAGTTGTACAACCAAGTTTGTTTTTCATACCATGTAAATTAACCTATACAGCGGAAGTGATCTTATTTTGCCAATCTGAAATGGGATAAATTAATAGCACACTAACCATTGATACATATGAGTTCTTGATCTGTAATCCAGTGGTGTCGTGAAGGTGCCAACTCCCTCACAATGTCATTTCCTGCCATGTCTTGACCTGAACAATACCAAATTGTGTTAATGCTATTTTAAAATGTGTCACTTTATTCGTTAGTAAGAAATGTGATGAATTGTCAGCACTGATACTTATATATGCAAAACCTGTCATCTGTCTACTTGTTTATATTTTAGAGTGAGGTGGATATAAGTGTCAAAGAAGTGCAGTCTCATTAGCTTGCTCAGCTGCTTGCGCTGCAGCTCCCGAGCAGGGCTAACCTTTCTTGAACTCTATTGAAGTGTTGTCGGTTTTGTATATTATTTTGTCGGCGTGTTTAATTGCACTGGTGGCGATCTTTGATGCCTAGTATATGTAATCTGCTGTCTGCTTGTGCTTTATTATCATAGTGGCGAACTTTGATGCCCAGTGGATGTAATATGCCGTAATTTCTTTATTGTATAGTCTAGGTTTTTTTCTTATTCACAATGCTACAGTTATTCTACTATATATATATCCTCTCTTCGCAGTAAACCGGCCAAACCGTAAAATTACGGTACATAATCGGGCCGTCATGCAAATCACTATGTATGATCTGCATCATGGGCCACGTCATCTAGGTCCGTTAACAGGCCTAAATGTAAACTGGCCCACTAGTAGATTTTGGCCTTTAATAGGCCGAGTAAACCATCGGCCCTATTTTCTCAAGAAAACTCAATGGGCTTTTAGGAGGCTAAAAAGTAGGTTCGGCCTGCAAAGTGTCGAACAGCTCACAGGCCAACTGCAGGCCAAAATAGACCCCGGCCCATGATTGTGCCAATCAAGTCATGGGCTTATAACATGCCAAAATTGTCTCGGTCCTTGTTTGGCCCAATCAGATTATCGTCTGTGAGTAGGCCAGATGCAAACGGGGCCGTAGTTAGGCCCAACTATATAACGGGCTTTTAATAGGCCGAAATATATATAGGGACGAAATGTTAAACGAGCCTTTAACAGGCCGAAACTAATATCAGGCCAAATTACTAAATGGGCCTTTATCAAGTGGGCCCAAAAGCATGGTGTCCAGTTGACGGGCCGAATCTGATATTGGCCATAATTTAGCCCAAAGCCTCTCAAAGGGCCAGACCATATCTGGGCCGTAATTTGGACCAGAACGTGGTAGGCTTTTAACGGGCCGGATCTCATATGGGCCTTTATTAGGCCCGGAACGTGGTAGACTGTTAATGGGCCGGATGAAATATGGGCTACATTTGTCCCAAAACATGGCAGCCTGTTAATGGGCCGGCCTACTAGTGTCATCAAAATCTTTTAGGCCTTCAGCTGGGCCGGCCCATTATGGTCGGCGAAATCTCGTGGGCCTTTAGCTGGGCCGGCCCATTATGGTCCACAAAATCTTGTGGGCCTTTAGCTGGGCCAGTCCATTATGGTTCGCAAAATTTCGCGGGCCTTTAGCTGGGCCAACCCATTATGGCCTGCAAAATCTTGTGGGCCTTTAGCTGGGCTGGCCCATTATGGTACGCAAAATCTCGTGGGCATTTTGCTGGGCCGGCCCATTATGGACCGCAAAATCTTGTGGTCCTTTATTTGGGCCGGCCCATTTAAACTTTATGGGCCACTTTTGGGCCGGTCCATGTGTCAACATTTCATAAGGGCATCTCACCCATTGGATGAGTGACACCTGTGCCAACTAGGAGCTAACACGTGTTTCCTCCAGCCAATGATGATTTTACATGTGGAAAATCGCCATTGGTCCGGGATGTTAACGGGTTATTGGATCCAAAACCAGACCCGATAGCTTAACGGTGTTTCGTTACGGTGGATGCCACGTGTCGGTCACCCTTGACGAAAGCACTTCTGTGACGCACGATTTTTCTTCATGGAAGTGGACACTTCCATGATGATAATTTTGGTAATTTCATGGAACACTTCTACGACAGCACAGGTATGACTATCTTGATTCTGTCATAAAATCGCCATGGATGTACATGCATGACAGAAAACGTGACCTACTGTGACAAACACGTATCATCATGGAAGTTTATTTTTTTGTAGTGTAGGCTAAGAGGGACAAGCTCCTATCTGACGGCTACGACGAGATCGAGGACATGATTGATTGTATGTAATTTATTCTTCTGATTAGCCGCCGACTACTGCAGGATCTGGCCTATAGCGTCTAATTTTTTATGCTTCTTCTTGTGCACAGTTCTTTCCCGGTTAGTCTGTCGCCATCAGCCAAGCCGTTGAGGCACGACGCGACGTGCAAAGGAGGGCTGACGCGGAAATCGCACCCAACACACCCAGGCGCACCTACGGCCGGCTCAGCGAATGCTCCGCCGCCTGCATCGCGTCGGGGCTTAGGTGTTGTCCGCCCTTTGGCCAGATGCCCAGATTTCACGCACCCCCAGTAGGACTGCCGACTGGCTGGAGGTAGCAGTCAGACGCTTCAAGGCTTGGAAGGGCACCGCAGCTCGGGCTATCGCCAGGATGACCTTGGAGTTGGTCAAGGCGTGGTATCCTGGCCTAGACCTAGCCCAGCTGGCTACCTTCTGGCAGGAGGCCTTGCCGGAGCTGGTGGCGGCGAGCAGGGTGCTTACTCAACGCGCCGCGGTGATCGTTGAGTATGCCAACACCACCGTCTTCATCCCCGAGCTGGACGAGGAAGGCACCGAGGTGTCGCCCAACTTGTTCAGGCTGAACCCGGAGGATGGGGAGGACTCGGCGGAGGAGATCACCTCCAGCAATGAGGGCGATGACGAAGAGGACGAGGAGGGCGAAGACGATGCACCAAACGACAGAGCAGACAGCCGGCCTCAGCCCGACCAAGTCTCAACCAACGAGCCATGTGTTAGCGCGCTGACTGCTACTAGTACTGACCCTTTAGTCGGCCGCTCCACCATCCGGCACAGCTGCCTCCGCCAACCTGTCGGACCCGCCTGCTGCTCCCCTGGCCTAGGCGGCCAATTTATCTTATCTTTCTTGTTCTTGTAATCTTTTGAACAAGTACGTTAAATTCACGCAATTCCACCAGCTAGGGGTGTATTCAAAATCTGTTGAATTCTGGCTATGACCCTTGCTATGTAAATTAATTTACTCACACAAGTCTGTGCTCTGCCGGGTTCAAGTTTTGCCTTGCTCTTCTGTTCTATTCTGGCTTTTTCCTTTGTCGTCTTCCTTTGGCTGCCACCCTGCCAGCCGGACAGCCGCTCCACGGTCTGCGGCTGGGTCAGGGATTTTGCCGTTTTCTAGGATAGACAAGTACTTTGACCGCCTGGAACTTAGCAATCCGAGTGTGAAGCCGGCTGGCCGACTGCTCAGTAGTCGAACGGTGAGGCAAGGAACCGGCTTGGCCTATGCTGACATTTTTTCCTTAGTCATTTTTCATGTGGACACCATTTCCCGCCTTTATCTCTTGCCAGCCAGACAGTCGCTCTGCGAGCTGCGGGTTATGGCAAGAGAGGGCTTAGATGTCGGCACACTACTTGTCCGACTGCAGGTAGTATCAACATAGGACAAGGCGGCAAGCCCACGGGCTGAGTGTTCGGACCCGGTGCCAGGCGGAGGAAAGGAATAATACTATCATATACATAATCTTATCATATATATAGATAAAAGGGCAGCCCGCGAGTGCTCCTCGAGGGACCCGATGTCTCTGCTCTTAATACAAAAGGTAGCATGGTGCATACTGCATCAACTATAAAATCTTCGGAGGATATTTGCGTTCCACGGGCGCTCAGTCTCCTTGCCGGAATCGTCCCTCTTGCATGCCCTAGACTTCTGCGCGTCGATGAGGTAGTAGGAGTCGTTGCTCACGGCTTTGCTAATGACAAAAGGGCCCTCCCAAGGGGCCGAGAGCTTGTGCTGGCCGACTGTTCGCTGGATCAGTCAGAGTACAAGGTCCCTGTCGTGGGAGTAAGTCTGACAATAATATTGGGGGTATGTAGGAGGAGGCAAGATCCTAGCTACGGTGAGATTGTGCACGAAAGGTTTACGAGTTCTGGCCCTTCTCGGAGGAAGTAACAGCCCTATGGCTTGGTGACAAGAGGTTGGTCGACTGGATTATGCGTGAGAGTTATAGGGTGTGCGAACCCTTGTGCCACAGGAGGGGGTGGCTTATATAGTGTGTGCAGGGATCCAAGCCATCTCATGTTAACAGGGTTCAATGTACATTAAGAAATGACGTTACTAGTAACGTCAGTTATAAAGAGCTATAAATGACCTTTAAGACTACAGACTAAACGGTTGACCGTTGCCATCCTGAGTGACTTTAGGCATTCTGTATTCCGAGTGGTTTTTTGTATGGTCGAGTGACTTCATCTTGGTCGAATGGAATAGAGGTTACCGAGTGAGGTTGGACATCAAGTGGCTTGCATCCCTTGAATTACCTTGACTCTAGGGCAGTGTCCTTGGGTAAGGCATCTAGGTCAGGCATATGACCCTACCCAATTACATGTCATCATCATTAGCCCCCGAATGAATTGAGGTCCCAGTGAAGAAAGAGCTAAAGTTGATTCCGACCCGATTCTCTACTGCGGAGGTATCTCATCTGAGTCCGTGAACGATGTCGAAGCTTTGATCTTGTTTGAGTCGCCTTGATCGATTCAGAGGTCATCGAGTGAACTAAACTGATAATCTTCGAGTGTTGATATGGAACGAAATCTTTGGCGCGATTGGTTACTCTATGGTTGCCAGATCTCACGGGATTCAAAATTTTGGGGAAGCGCGCGGGACGGAGCGCGCCGCAGTAAACGGAGTGGATAAACGAGCACACTTTTTCCGCCACGTATCGGGCGAGCGCCTGCTGTGTGATATGATTAGATTGCTCGGGCCCACTCGTCAGCCACTCAAAAGTGTCTAGGCCGAGGCAAAGCATAGTGTGCCCCAATCATCCCCTTTCTCTCCCACTTCTCTACCACACTCTCTGCCCTCTTCGCCGTCTCCGTTCACTAGCGTGCACTACGTCACCATGGGCACATACAAGACTGCAGCCCTGGAGCGCAAGAAGGCAGCAGCGGTGAATGGCAAGAAGACGAGTCGGGGATCATCGTCGAGGTCCGGTCTGCCGCCTGGTTGGATCCAGGGTACTGGATCCGCTCCGCTATCCAGAAGGAGGACTTGGAGGACTTGGCCAGCGGAGGCCTAATTCCCATGGATCTTGAAGGTTGCCGGGGAACGAGACCGAGCCTCAACCACATGAGGGTGAGTGTGTTCTCCTTTCTACTCACGTCGACAGTGGTTTTAGTCTGCATCCACATCCTTTTTTCTAGGGGTTCTTGAACTTTTTTGGTGCCCAACTTCATCATTTCTCCCCCAACACAATCGCATACCTTGTCGCCTACATCTCTCTGTGTGAAAACTTCTTGGGCTGTCAACCGCATTGGGGCTTGGTCAAGCACATCTTTACTTGCCGCTCTCAGTCTATTAAGAAGGCAAATTCGAATGACGATAAGACGCACGTGATCCAAATGTGCGTGGGATTAGGGATTCAGACTAGGGGTAGAAGTACTTTTCCAGCCATGACCCTTGCCGACTCAATAAGAGCGTGGTAGTCGACCTGGTTCTACTGCTAAGACGTTCTGACTCCCGGTCAGTCGACCGGCCTTCCCCTGTTCACCATGGACTGAGTCAGCCAACCTTCTTCGCTTATCGTGACTCCAACAAAGAAGGGAGAGGTGTCCATGCTAGTCGACCGGGTAGTCCAACTTGTTAGTGATGGTGTGACTGGCATGGATTTATTGGAAGTGTTTCTCAATAGACGCAACCAGCCCCTTCAAACCTGCGATCATCCGATGTGGATATATTCAGGCCCCAATTACACCGCTCAGGTCGACCCAGAGGAAGTCTCCGAGGAGATGGTGGAGCAATGGCTGCGGAGCATCACTGGAAATAAAGACAACCTAGGGGGTTCAGGAGAGTTGCCCCTTAGACGGTAAAAATGAGGCGGAAAATGCTGACCTTTTTCACCGAGTGTATTTTTACTCTGATTTGCGATAGTCTTTGAGTGTGATGGATGCCTATTTGATACTTTGCCTTGCAGATTTATACTGAGATGTACTCGATGCCGAACGAGGAGCAAGTCCAGGATGGAACGGAGAGCACTGACAAGAGCGGCAAGTCGTAGTCCCCTGACGACCACGAAGATGACAGTGACGACTCGGGCAGCAATGAGGAGGCGAATCACCACCTCGCTCAGAGCATCGATCCAAGCAGTCTCAGGACCCTGCGGGCGAGCGTGGCAAGGAAGTGCCTCCTAGAGCACAAGAGCACAAATGCCCTTGGACTTTGTCTCTAGTGCCGACTGAAAAGGCCACCAAGCAGCTCAAGATTGTTCCTTCGAAGCCTCGGAAGGCCTTGCCCAAGATCAAAGTGGATGTTCCCATCACTTCTGCGTAAGTATTTCACATTTTTCTCTCTCGCGCGTTGTTTGGAAACAATTGTTTGTTTGTTGACTCATTCTATTGCTTAACTGAGTGAGTTCTAAAACTTTCAGTGTTGCTACTTCTGTGACCTCTATGGATATCGATAAGGACCAAGAAGGTGAGGAGACTGAGAATGCTGCCACTTCCAAAGCAGGTACAACACCATCACTTTATTCTGATTTTGTCAATTTGTACTGTCGGTTGACTGAACTCTGACGGTCGAGTCTTTCGGAGCACCACCGAATGTCATTGATCTTCCACATGATGATGAAGACGTGCCTCAGAAGACGACGGGAAGAAAGGGCAGGACCTTGAGCAGGAGGGCGCCTACAAGCAACGTATCTCAGTCGACACTAGTGCCAGAACCAGTGATTCACCAATCGGCAGATCCAACTCGGGCTTCTGTTTCTTTTGTCGTTCTTGTTTTGACTGATTGTCCTTCGGCGTCGACTGGCCAAGACCTTGCTCCGTCCATGCAACTCCATATCTCAGATCCCCTGACTGCTTCAACTGTTCCACCCACTCAACTGTTTGTTACCCATCATGTCCCATAGGACCTAGTGAGCACTGCTAAGGAAGCTATACGCCAAGCATGCTTTATGATGGAGCGAGTGAAGGTGGTGCATGAAGCTAGCAAGGCTACCTATGATGCTAGCTCTGCACTTCAAACTAATGTCCAAGTGAGTTGATTCCGACTGATCTTTTAGCTTGATTTTTGCTCTGTTAGGATATGGTACTCGGAAACTACTCCTTTATTATTCTTAAGATGTCCGTGGATGAATGTTTTATATGAGTCTGCACCTTGCATCTGTTCACCCACTGGGTGTTTTAACTTTTGTTGAATAGTTCTTCCACTTGAGTCGACTAGGTCGTGTCTAGTGTATCCTTGCATTAGTGGGGCACGCCAAGTGCACCCACTAGGTGTAGTGCCCGAGACCGCCATCGACCGCGGGTAGTCGGCGGTGGTCTGAGAATGATAGTTGTCTCTCTCTTTTTTGGCACTCCGACTGGATGAACCATGTTGAGTGGAAAGTTGAACCAGTGGGGGCACGCCAAGTGCACCCACTGGGTGTAGTCCCCCAGACAACTGTTGAATGTTTGATTTGGCAATAGTCTTAGAACTCTTTTGCCGAAATGACTTGAACTTTTATCTTATCGCTCGGAAGCAATTGACCTTTGTTCCTATCGATTGACCCATCTTACTTGTTGATTGTAGAAATCTTGTGATCATGTGGTTCAGTTTGCTGACTTGGAGCAGAAGCAGATCCAGCTCAATCTCGACTTGAAGCTAGCCGAAGAGAACTTGTAGAAGGCTAAGGATGAAGCGGCTGCCATGGGAGGTAATAACTTGTTGATTGTTTTCCTTGTCTTCTTTTCCTTTCATTCTTTGAACCGAGTGACTCTACTCGAACAGATGTGCATAGTGAAAAATAGACAGTCAAAAAAGGACAAGGTGACTCTGACTGACAAGGCTTGAGATCTCACTCAGAAGAGAAACAACCTAGACGCTTATCTGGGAGGGCTCGCCAAGAAGATGTTCCTTATGCTCGAAGGTACTTTCCCTTGTCCGACAGATTTATAACTACCGACTCATCATGTGATAGATCGACTCATTATTTTCCTTTGTATGTGCAGAATTCTGTCTAAACTTTGAGGAAAAGATGGGGCGGATTGAGACAAGCCTGGACCCCATTAACTCCCCCTTCAAAGATGAAGCGGCTATGAATGTGATGCGACTGGAATCCCGCCTCGCCGGCGTTGTGGCGTATCTCGCCCGACTGAAAGTAGCGATGATGCGGATCAACACAGAGCTCTGGCCAAAAGTGTCATTCCAAAATGAACTCGAGTCTCTGATGACTCGACTCAATGAAATCCCTGGTTGAGTGCAGTCGTGGAAAAAGTCATCTACCCGGTGTGGTGCTGAAGTGGCTCTGTCTCTGGTCCGTGTCCATTTCAAAGAAGATAGAGAAGAGAAGCTGGTGGCTATCAAAGTCGCCAATACGAAAAAGCTCCAATTCCAGTCCATCATGGAGACCTTCATCGAACCTGCGACCCATATCACTGATGGAATTGACCTGGACGAATTTGTCGAGCCAGCTAGTCCTCCTCCCGAGGAGTGTACAAACTTGATGCCACACTTTTATTTGCCTCAGAATGCCGAGTAATTTTGTAACCGTTAAACTCCTTTAGACCTGATGCCCGAGTACTTCTATTTGTGGTTCTGAACCTTACTGGATTTATCTGAACTTGATTTTCTCTTGAATATGGTTGCTTTGTTTTTACCACTTGCTGAATCGACCCCAAGGCCATGGTACTTGCAGCTCTGGCGAGAGGGTCGCGGGCATGACCTGCACCTCATCGCCCTTGCGAATCGGGATGGAGCGGACGTTGTACTTGTGGTGTAGCTTCGGTGAGAGGGTCGTTGTCGGTGTCAAAACCGGCGGATCTCGGGTAGGGTGTCCTGAACTGTGTGTCTAAGGCGGATGGTAACATGAGGCAGGGGACACGATGTTTACCCAGGTTCATCGCCCTCTTGATTGTTCTTGATTGTATGTTGTCCTACGGACTAAACCCTCCGTTTTATATAGACAACGGAGGGGGCTAGGGTTACACAAGGTCGGTTACAAGGGAGGAGATCTACATATCCCTATTGCCAAGCAGAGTCCCATCCAGACACGGAACAAAGTCTTCAATCTTGTATCTTCATAGTCCAATAGTCCGGCCAAAGGATATAGTCCGGCTATCCGGAGAACACCTAATCCAGGACTCCCTCAGTAGCCCCTGAACCAGGCTTCAATGATGATGAGTCCGACGCGCAGTATTGTCTTCGGCATTGCAAGGTGGCTTCTTCTCCAAATACTTCATGGAAGATTTTTGAACACAAGGATAGTGTCCGGTTATGCAAAACAAGTTCCACACCCCACCGTAGAGAGAATAATATTTCCATAAATCCTATCTGCTGACGCGTTTTTGCAGCACAACATCATGTCACGACTCGGTCCTTATCTAAACCGTTTTTCTCAACCAGCACTGCGCATATTGCGAGGCGGTTTTTCTATCACGTCTTGTCAAAGCAGAGATCGTGTCCCCCTTATTACGGGACTCTCAACAATATAGACGTGGGTAACCCATCCGCGCCATCAATTACGATGCCTGGGGAATAAGCGGTTTTACCAGGAAAGTGGGGAGACGCATCGCCTCTTCCGCCCTTATAAAGGGACAAGGATTTACTCTTTTCACCCACGCCTTCTTCCTCCTTGCTTACCCATTCCCGCACACTCGAGCTCTAGCGCCCAAGCTCGCGTTCTTCTTCTCAAACCACTCCAACCATGTCCGGAGCTGGAGGCAAGTCGATGGTCTCCTCCGTTACGGAGGAGAACATCAAAAAGTTACAGGATGCTGGATATATGGCCTCAGATATCGCGCACCGGCTGCCAGATGTGGGGAAGATCATCCCAACGCCCGAACCCCATGAGAGCGTGATTTTTCTTACCCATTTTGTCCGTGGACTGGGATTTCCCCTCCACCCGTTTGTCCGCGATCTCATGCTCTACTACGGGCTGGATTTTCATGATCTGGCCCCCAATTTCATCCTCAACATCTCGGCGTTTATCGTCATGGGCGAGGCCTTCCTCCGCATCAAGCCCCATTTCGGCCTGTGGCTGAGGACCTTCAATATCAAACCGAAGGTAGTGGTCGGACAGCAAGCGGAGTGCGGAGGCGCCTGATACGTCTCCAACGTATCTATAATTTTTTATTGTTCCATGCTATTATATTATCAACCTTGGATGTTTTATATGCACTTATATGCTATTTTATATGATTTTTGGGACTAACCAATTAACCTAGAGCTCAGTGCCAGTTTTGGTTTTTTCCTTGTTTTAGAGTATCGCAGAAAAGGAAAATCAAACGGAGTCCAATTGACCTGAAACATCATGGAACTTATTTTTGGACCAGAAGAAAACCTGAAGACTTGGAGTGCATGTAAGGGGATCAACAAGGAAGCCACGAGTCAGGGGGCACGCCCACCCCTTGGGCGCGCCCTCCACCCTCGTGGGCCCCTCGTGGCTCCCCTGACGTACTTCTTCCTCCCATATACACCCATATACCCTAAAAACTTTGGGGAGCACAATAGATCGGGGGTTCCGCCGCCAGAAGCCTCCGTAGCCACCGAAAGCCAGTCTAGACCCGTTTCAGCACCCTGCCGGAGGGGGAATCCCTTTCCGGTGTCCATCTTCATCATCCCGGTGCTCTCCATGATGAGGAGGGAGTAGTTCTCCCTCGGGGCTGAGGGTATGTACCAGTAGCTATGTGTTTGATCTCTCTCTCACTCTCGTGTTCTTGATGTGGTACGATCTTGATGTATCGCGAGCTTTGCTATTATATTTGGACCCTATGATGTTTCTTACCCCCTCTACTCTCTTGTAATGGATTGAGTTTTCCCTTTGAAGTTATCTTATCGGATTGGGTCTTTCATGATTTGAGAACACTTGATGTATGTCTTGCCGTGCGTATCTGTGGTGACAATGGGATACCACGTCATTCACACTATGTATGTTTTGGTGATCAACTTGCGGGTTCCTCCCATGAACCTATGCATAGGGGTTGGCACACATTTTCGTCGTGATTCTCCAGTAGAAACTTTGGGGCAATCTTTGAGGATCTATGTGTTGGTTGAATAGATGAATCTGAGATTGTGTGATGCATATCGTATAATCGTACCCACGAATACTTGAGGTGACATTAGAGTATCTAGGTGACATTAGGGTTTTGATTGATTTGTGTCTTAAGGTCTTATTCTAGTACGAACTCTAGGGCTGTTTGTGACACTTATGGGAATAGCCCAACGGATTGATTGGAAAGAATAACTTTGAGGTGGTTTCGTACCCTACCATAATCTCTTCGTTTGTTCTCCGCTATTAGTGTATTTGGAGTGATTCTTTGTTGGATGTTGAGGGATAGTTATTTGATCCAATTATGTTATTATTGTTGACAGGACTTGCACTAGTGAAAGTATGAACCCTAGGCCTTGTTTCAACACATTGAAATACCGTTTTAGCTCACTTTTATCATTAGTTACCTTGCTGTTTTTATAATTTCAGATTACAAAAAAATATTATCTACTATCCATATACCACTTGTATCACCATCTCTTCGCCGAACTAGTGCACCTATACAATTTACCATTGTATTGGGTGTTTTGGGGACAAAAGAAACTCTTTGTTATTTGGTTGCAGGGTTGCTTGAGAGAGACCATCTTCATCCTACACCTCCTACTGATTGATAAACCTTAGGTCATCCACTTGAGGGAAATTTTCTACTGTCCTACAGACCTCTGCACTTGGATGCCCAACAACGTCTACAAGAAGAAGGTTGTGTAGTAGACAACAAGCTCTTTTCGCAGCTCTTTTCTGGCGCCCTTACCGGGGAGGTTAGCGCTTGAAGGTATATCTTTAGATCTTGCAATCGAGTCTTTTAGTTTCTTGTTTTATCACTAGTTTAGTTTATAAAAGAAAACTAAAAAATGGAATTGAGTCTACCTCATACGCTTCATATTTTCAATATCTTTCGTGAGTATGATGGAAAGGAAAATTGTGCCAAAGTGTTAGAAGAAGAATGCATTAAAATGGTTGGCACTAAATGAATAATGAGCATGATTGCAATGTTGTTAGTATGAACTTTTTGAATATCCATGGTACTAATGATGATTGCACTAGTTGTGATGAAAATGTCTCCTATAAACATGTGAATTTTTGTGGAGTGCATTGGGTTTGTAAGTACACACCAAATAGGGAAGATAGATATTGGAAGAGGCATAAGTACTTAGAAACTAAATTGTTGCAAGAAAGGCTAGATCATTGTGCTGAAAATTTAAATTTTCTTTGCCGTACTTGTAGACTTTGCAATGAAAGTGGTCATCTAGGTATCCGATGAAAATTGTTTCATGATCTAATCGTGTCCAAAAATTGTGATGAGTTGATTTACCTTGCACATTATAATGAACTTAGATTGCTTATGGGTCGCGAAGAAATGAAACATACAACTTGGCATCTTCCAGAATTTGCCCATTATAAACTTATTGGTTTTGATCTAGAGGAAATTTATATGTATTGTGCCGTGAATTGTATTGAAAATCCTTATATTGCCAACTACATAAAGAAAAGAAAACAAATAGAAGATGAAGAGAATACTATTGAAAGGGAAGAGACTTCCCAATACCCTCCTATTATTTCTTATGATGAATCAAGTAACGAGGAAGGGCCTCCTATTCAACCAATTTCATTAATAAGGAGCTCCAAAAAGAGGATTGAACCCACACATGATGTGGTGAAGAAGAAGAAAAGAAAAAGGAAGAGAGGTAAAAAGATATCTGTCCCAAATAATGCTGCTCCTATTACTATTGTGCCTCATGAAAATATAATTTTGGAAGATAATGATACTTCTTATGATCTTGAAAATCTTTTTGGCACTTGCTTGGAAGAGTATGATAATTTCTATACTATCGGTGCGATCCATACTATTCATTATGAGAGTGATTATGCATATGATATGAAAAGGCCCAAGCTTGGGGATGCTATGTTTGATGAAGATGATGTTTTTGAGAATATATTTGCTGCAATTAATGTTTGTCCCAAGCTTGGGGATGCTACGTTTAATGAAGATGATATTTTAGTCTCCCAAGTTTTGATATGCAAGTTTATAATGATGATAGCATGCCTCCTACCTATGATGATTATTGTGATGATACTTATGCTATAAAAAGTAGTGATTATGTTTTATAAAACTTTTCATGATTATGATTGCCCCTTTTCTGAACATTACTCTTTTAATGTGGAAACAATTTATAGTATTCGAGTCTCTTATGATACTCCCACTATTCCGAATGAGAAGAATTTTGCTTATGTGGAGAGTAATAAAAATTCTATGCTTATGCATCCTGAAAATAATGCTTTAGGTACTGGTTATATTGTTGAATTTATTCATGCTTCTACTGAAAATTATTATGAGGGAGGAACATATGCTTGTAGGAATTCCAATAATATCAAGTTTCCTTTCTATGCGCTTAAAATCTTGAAGTTATGCTTGTTTTGCTTTCCTATGCTAGTTGATTATTGTTCCCATAAAGTGTTTGCTCACAAAATCCTTATGCATATGAAGTGCGTTAGACTTAAATGTGCAAGTCATACTCTTCATGATGCTATCTTTATGTTTCAATTCTTATCCTTTATGTAAGCAACATTGAAATCATCATGCCTAGCTAGGGGCGTTAACAGATAGCGCTTGTTGGGAGGCAACCAAACTTTATTTCTATTTCTTAATTTTTGTTCCTGTTTAAGTAATAAATAATTCATCTATCCTCTGTCTATATGTGGTTTTATGTGTTTAATTAGTGTTTGTGCCAAGTAGAACCTTTGGGAAGACATGGGTGAAGTCTTTGCGATCATGCTGTAAAAATAGAAACTTTAGCGCTCACAAGATTTGTTGCCATTTTTTATTGGAGAGTGCTATTTAGTTAATTATTTTTGCAGAGGATTAATGGACACATTCCTCAGGTCCACAAATTTATTTGAGAATTTTATGAGTTCCAGATGTTTGCGTTAGTTACAGATTACTACAGACTGTTCTGTTTTTGACAGATTCTGTTTTCTTTGTGTTGTTTGCTTATTTTGATGAATCTATGAGTAGTATCGGAAGGTATGAACCATATCTAAGTTGGAATGCAGTAGATATTACACCAATATGAATTTAGAATGAGTTAACAATAGTACCTAAGTGGTGATTTATTTTCTTATACTAACGGAGCTTACAAGTTTTCTATTAAGTTTTGTGTTGTGAAGTTTTCAAGTTTTGGGTACAGATTCGATGGATTATGGAATAAGGAGTTGAAGGAGCCTAAGCTTGGGGATGCCCAAGGCACCCCAAGGCAATATTCAAGGACAACTGGAAGGCATCCCCTCTTTCGTCTTCGTTCATCGGTAACTTTACTTGGAGCTATATTTTTATTCACCACAAGATTATGTGTTTTGCTTGGAGCGTCATTATATTTAGTTTTGATTGCTGTTTGAATAAAATAACAAGATCTGAAATTCTTTAATGTTAGAGAGTCTTCACATAGTCTCATAATTATTGGACTACTCATTGGTCTTCACTTATATCTTTTGGAGTAGTTTATCATTTGCTCTTGTGCTTCACTTATATTATTTGGACAGTCTTTAGAACAACATGGTATTTTGCTTTGGTTATGAAACTAGTCCTAATATGATGGGCATCCAAGAGGGATATAATAAAAACTTTCATATAGAGTGCATTGAATACCATGAGAAGTTTGATGCTTGATAATTGTTTTGAGATATGAAGATGGTGATATTAGAGTCATGCTAGTTGAGTAATTGTGAATTTGAGAGATACTTGTGTTAAAGTTTGTGATTCCCATAGCATGCACGTATGGTGAACCGTTATGTGATGAAGGCGGAGCATGATTTATTTATTGATTGTCTTCCTTATGAGTGGCGGTCGGGTACGAGCGATGGTCTTTTCCTACCAATCTACCCCCCTAGGAGCATGCGTGTAATACTTTGTTTCGATAATTAATAAATTTTTGCAATATGTCAGTTCTTTATGACTAATGTTGAGTCCATGGATTATACGCACTCTCACCCTTACACCATTGCTAGCCTCTCTAGTACCGCGCAACTTTCGCCGGTACCATAAACCCACCATATACCTTCCTCAAAACAGCCACCATACCTACCTATTATGGCATTTCCATAGCCATCCCGAGATATATTGCCATGCAACTTTCCACCGTTCCATTTACTATGACACGCTGAATAATTGTCATATTGCTTTGCATGATCATGTAGTTGACATTATATTTGTGGCAAAGCCACCGTTCATAATTCTTTCATACATGTCACTCATGAGTCATTGCCCATCCTGGTACACCGCCGAAGGCATTCATATAGAGCCATATCTTGTTCTAAGTATTGAATTGTAATTCTTGAGTAGTAAGAAAAAAGAAGTGTGATGATCATCATTATTAGAGCATTGTCCCAGTGAGGAAAGGATGATGGATACCATGATTCCCCCACAAGTCGGGATGAGACTCCGGACGAAAAATAAATAAAATAGGCCAAAAAAGCCCACATAAAAAAAAGAGAGAAAAAAGAGGCCATAAAAAAAGAGAAGGCCCAAATAAAAAAAATAAAAAAATGATGAGAGAAAAAGAGAGAAGGGCAATACTACTATCCTTTTAACACACTTGTGCTTCAAAGTAGCACCACGATCTTCATGATAGAGAGTCTCCTGTGTTGTCACGTTCATATACTAGTGGGAATCTTTCATTATAGAACTTGGCTTGTATATTCCAATGATGGGCTTCCTCAAAATGCCCTAGGTCTTCCTGAGCAAGCGAGTTGGATGCACACCCACTAGTTTCTTTGTTGAGCTTTCATATACTTATAGCTCTAGTGCATCTGTTGTATGGCAATCCCTACTCACTCACATTGATAACTATGGATGGGCATCTCCATAGCCAATTGATACACATAGTTGATGTGAGACTATCTTCTGCTTTTTTGTCTTCTCCACAACCACGATTATATTCCACCTATAGTGCTACGTCCATGGCTCACGCTCATGTATTGCGTGAAGATTGAAAAAGTTTGAGAACAACAAAAGTATGAAACAATTTCTTGGCTTGTCATCGGGGTTGTGCATGATTTAAATATTTTTTGTGATGAAGATAGAGCATAGCCAGACTATATGATTTTCTAGGCATAACTTTCTTTGGCCATGTTATTTTGAGAAGACATGATTGCTTGGTTAGTATGCTCGAAGTATTATTATTTCTATGTCAATATTAAACTTTTGTCTTGAATCTTATGGATCTGAATATTCTTTCTACATTAAAGAGGAATACATGGATAAATATGTTAGGTAGCATTCCACATCAAAAAATTCTGTTTTTATCATTTACCTACTCGAGGACGAGCAGGAATTAAGCTTGAGGATGCTGATACGTCTCCAACGTATCTATAATTTTTTATTGTTCCATGCTATTATGTTATCAACTGTGGATGTTTTATATGCATTTCTATGTTATTTTATATGATTTTTGGGACTAACATATTAACCTAGAGCCCAGTGCCAGTTTCTGTTTTTTCCTTGTTTTAGAGTATCACAGAAAAGGAAAATCAAACGGAGTCCAATTGACCTGAAACTTCACGGAACTTATTTTTGGACCAGAAGAAACGCATAAGACTTGGAGTGCATGTAAGGGGTTCAACGAGGAAGCCACAAGGTAGGGGGGCGCGCCCACCCCCCTGGGCGCGCCCACCCCCCTGGGCGCGCCCTCCACCCTCGTGGTCCCCTCGTGGCTCCCCTGACGTACTTCTTCCTCCCATATATACCCCTATACCCTAAAAACTTCGGGGAGCACAATAGATCGGGAGTTCCGCCGCCAGAAGCCTCCGGAGCCACTAAAAGCCAATCTAGACCCGTTCCGGCACCCTGCCAAAGGAGGAATCCCTCTCCGGTGGCCATCTTCATCATCCCGGCGCTCTCCATGACGAGGAAGGAGTAGTTCTCCCTCGGGGCTGAGGGTATGTACCACTAGCTATGTGTTTGATCTCTCTCTCTCTCTTGTGTTCTTGAGGTGATATGATCTTGATGTATCGCGAGCTTTGCTATTATATTTGGATCCTATGATGTTTATTCTCCCCTCCACTCTCTTGTAATGGATTGAGTTTTCCCTTTGAAGTTATCTTATGGGATTGGTTCTTTAAAGATTTGAGAACACTTGATGTATGCCTCGCCGTGCGTATCTGTGGTGACAATGGGAGACCACGTGATTCACTTGATGTATGTTTTGGTGATCAACTTGCGGGTTCCGCCCATGAACCTATGCATAGGGGTTGGCACACGTTTTCGTCGTGAATCTCCACTAGAAACTTTGGGGCACTCTTTGAGGTTCTATGTGTTGGTTGAATAGATGAATCTGAGATTGTGTGATGCATATCGTATAATCATACCCTCGGATACTTGAGGTGACATTGGAGTATCTAGGTGACATTAGGGTTTTGATTGATTTGTGTCTTAAGGTGTTATTCTAGTACGAACTCTAGGGCTGTTTATGACACTTATAGGAATAGCCCAACGGATTGATTGGAGAATAACTTTGAGGTGGTTTCGTACCCTACCATAATCCCTTCGTTTGTTCTCCGCTATTAGTGACTTTGGAGTGACTCTTTGTTGCATGTTGAGGGATAGTTATTTGATCCAATTATGTCATTATTGTTGAGAGGACTTGCACTAGTGAAATTATGAACCCTAGGCCTTTTTTAAACACATTGCAATACCGTTTTAGCTCACTTTTATCATTAGTTACCTTGCTGTTTTTATAATTTCAGATTACAAAAAATATTATCTACTATCCATATACCACTTGTATCACCATCTCTTCGCCAAACTAGTGCACCTATACAATTTACCATTGTATTGGGTGTTTTGGGGACAAAAGAGACTCTTTGTTATTTGGTTGCATGGTTGCTTCAGAGAGACCATCTTCATCCTACGCCTCCTACGGATTGATAAACCTTAGGTCATCCACTTGAGGGAAATTTTCTACTGTCCTACAAACCTCTGCACTTGGAGGCCCAACAACGTCTACAAGAAGAAGGTTGTGTAGTAGACATCAGCGCCGTGGTGGGCAAGATGCCTAATGTCACCTAGCTTGAAGGCTCCTATGTGGAGACCATAAAGGGGTGGCAATCGGGGTGGTTCTACATCACCCAGCCGCGCGACACCAACTGGGTGGTGGTCCCCGAATTCCGATCCAGAATCCCCACACGGCTCACCTCCTGGAATGAGAAGGGCCTGTCCTAGGGTTCCTCGGTAGAGCCAACCGGACTCCAGACCTGCATCAAGAACATGATGAGCAAGAAAATTAAGCTCGTCAACATGGTCCAGGTCATGCGCTTCCGCCGGATTCTCCCATGTCAACAACGGGCATTCAACTTGTGGGAGTTTGACCCGGCCAAGCACCAGACGCTGTGAGAGCTCTATGGCATGATGTACGAGGACGTATGGAGGGTGCTGTTTAAGGGTGCCGAGGTACCTCCTTCCCTCACCGAGGACCGCAGACTCAGCGCAAAGCGCTGCGCCAATCTGGTAAGTTTCTGTATTTCACAGGGTATCTATTTGCCCCAGTTTAATCATGTACTAGATCTAAGCCTTCCATGCCTTTAATAGGACCAGGTGAATACAGCGGAGCAGATCGATTGCCCCACCCCCCCCCCCTGCCGAAAGATCATGCCGATGCTCTCCTAACGGAGAAGTTGGTTCCGGCACCTTACAAGGTGCCGGTGAAGAAGGCCAAGAAGAAGGCCGTCGGGACCCGAAAGGGTCTCCGGCGCAAGGTTGTATCGGACTCATCATCCGATACTCCGATGCACCCTCCTCCCACGAAAACGAGCAGGAGGAAGAGGAAAGTTCTCCCGCCCCAGCTGGGGGAGACAAGAAAAGGAAGGCCGATCCAACCAGGGAGGCCGAAGGGTCCAAGAAGGGCAGGACCCTCCCTCCGGACTGCACCACGATGGCCGCCTACAGGGGCGATGAGTGGCTACCCAGGGTCAAGCCCCTAGCGAAGTCGTAAGTATCCGGACACCATAGTATTTCATGGTATGTTTTACTGCACTGCTTCTCCTCATGCGGAACATGATTACGGAGTCCATCCCGAGCTCATCTCGATGTATCTTCGTCGAGCGGTTCGTTGGACTTGTCGGATATGAACAATGGTTCTCTTCCGACCGCCTCCACCCCTCGCCCTACGGAAAACACCAAGGTGTTGTCTCAAAAGGCACCGAGCCAAGGGAAGGTGGTCCTGGAGGCGTCTCGAGGCGAGCTCCCAGACCCTGGGTACCAAGGGAGTGAGGCTCCTATGGGCTCCGAGTTCGGCCCCTAGCCGAACACTGCGCCGGAACCTTTGATGGTTCCGGACTCCGGCAGGCGGTCCCCTGTTAAGCGGGGCCAACCACCCGTGCCGGTGTCATCTGTCCACCCGGAGGCACCGGACAACTTGCTAGAAGCGCTTCGCAGCGCTTCCATCAATGAAGAGCACCGCACTATCATGAGTGCGGTGATCGAGAAGGTTCAGTCCGTGAAAAACGGGCTGACCGAAGCTTGCGCCAGCATCCTAACAGGCTTTGAGGTAAGAAATCAAAAAAAATAAGAAAATATTACCGCATAGATTGTAGCCCCTGATGCTCTGTTCGGTGTTCGAGAAGAAAGGACCAATAGAGGATAAAATGATGCGTCAGGAGTCTAATTAGAATATGTCTATGTGTAAGTGCAGGCTTCCCTGCTGGCCACTACAGCACGTACTGCGGAGGTCTCTGCACTGAAGAAGGACCTGGAGCGGTCCGAGAACGAGCTTGGCCTTATCAAGAGGCAGCTCGAGGAGACCAAAGGTAAGAAATACATTATCTACGCTTTTGAAAGGAAGTTCGTTTGTAAAATAATAGGATCACCATGAATTTGCCAAGGGCCGCGACCGAGGTGGCGACCCAGAAGAAGGCGCTGTTCGAGGCCGAAGACAAAGCAGCCAAGGAACGCATCGAGCGAGAGAAGCAAGAAGCCCGAGTGTGCGAGGTGCAACAAGAGCTCGAGGCTCTCGCCAAAAAACACGAGTCCTTGGAGCTCAACTCTAAGATGCGAGATTCCGAGCTCGCACAGGCGCTTGAAAGCGCCCGGAGCGCCAAGGCTGAATCCCACAAGGCCCTCCAGGAAGTTGATGCAGTGAAGAAGATAGCAGCGTAAGGCATTCATTATGCAAGGCAAGCATGTGAAGGAAACTTTCCTTTTTCTTACCTGAGTTCGGAGCTCTCCAGGAGCGTTCGCAGATCTTCTTGCAGTGTACTGGATGGCGCGGAGTTTTACCGAGCTGAGGAGGGGAGCTCGACGGAGAAATTGTTCTGGTCTCAGTAAACTAGGACCGAACACCCGATGCCCTTGAGCGGCCAGCTGAAGCAGTTGGTCGAGCTTCACAAGGTGGCCGAACAGGCCATGAGGGGCCTTATAGTCCGGATGTGGCCTGGCGAGCCCCAGTACGGCAGCTACTTCAGTCCGATGAGGCGGCTTGTGGAGGCCTGCCCACGGCTTGAAGTCATAAAGTAGTCAGCCTGCATCGAGGGTGCGCGCAGGGCTTTTGCCCGGGCGAAGGTGCACTGGGCGAAGCTGGACGCCGTGAAGCTGGTGAAGGAGGGGCCGCCGGAGGGCAAGGAGCATCGCCACCCCGAGATGTACTATGAGAGTGTCATGAAGGGTTCCCTCCTTGTGGTGGATGAATGTGCCAGGGATGTAATTTTTGAATAAACATGCTCGTGTGATCCTGTAATGTGAAACAAGTCCTTCTGCGCTATGCAACGCTTTTTTAATTTAAAATATTACCTTCTGTGCGGCCTTTATAATATCTGAGAGTTGGCCAGTCATCGGCTTCTGCCCCCATGTAGCTAGTACTGGGGTGTTCAGTGTAAACCTGAGCACTCTTTATCCCAATTTTGGGTCCTTCAAGGGAGGTGTTCAGCGCAACGAACTAGGCAATCGGACTATAAGACTTTATCACTCTCACTTAGCCATAGAAGTCTACAATTTTAAGCTTTGGCGAAGCCCCTAGTGTTCGGAAGGCCGAATTTGGGGCCCTATACTCGCCTAAGCCGGACAAGGCCGACTCCTCGCCCGAAGCGGAAAAAGTCTTTCAGGACTTGAGACCTCTCCAACAGTGACCAGTCTCTCGCCTTATCATGACAGTCAGTTTTCGGCTTTCTCTAATGAGGCGCTCGTCTAGAAGAACCGGGATGCAATCACAGTAGTTCTCCCACCGCTACCTTACCCGATATAGCAGAACGTAAGGTACCAAAGCATGGGAGCCGGGCAAACCCAACATTTGACAAAAGACATGATTCGGAGTTGATGCATATAATGCTATAAGTTCGTGGTGCCGCACTGTCAAAAGTGTTCGGACTTCTTGCGCCGTATTATGGGGCAAACGAAAGCCCCTGGCGTACTGACCATACCCAAATGTATGGGTGCGGATTGTCGTGAATGGACATAAAGGGAAAAAATGCATGAATAATGCAATAATAGACTAATGCTATGCATTGTTATTTAAATAATACATCGAGGCGTACTGGTACAGGTAGTGCAATAAGTAGAAAGTAGGACTATTCAAAATGTCCTATCCAAGGGCAAGCTGCATATGGATAGTAGAAAGCTGGTATTATTATTAGAGACCACCTGGGGGTTCCTGTGTTTATCTTAGCTTCTTGTCGCCTTGGTTGTTGCTTCCCGTAATCTGTTCGGCAATCGTACTGCCGGAAAGGGCTTCCAGGGTGTTAGGTCCTGAAAGAGAAAAGAAATGATAAAGATATACAACCCCTAGGGCGGTTATGCCGCATTGCGGGACGTGCCCTGATCGTGCCCCCGCCTATGTCCATGATATTTTCAGTTCGTAATTATGTACATGCGACACGGATTTCGTCGCTTGACTAGGGCTGGGACGGGGGCCAAATTGCTAGGCGAGCTTTGAACGTGCCAGGCGATCCTGTTGCAGTTTACTCCGGACATGCTCTGTTCGGGGGCTGTATCGCTGAATTAGTGGTTTCCCTTTAAAGGCTGCTTTGTGCTTCTGCTGCAAGGGCCGCAGTGTGCTCTTCCGTGTGGAGCGAGCGTTCTGTGTTTCCATTCACTGTTATGACCCCCCAAGGTCCCGGCATCTTGAGCTTGAGGTATGCGTAATGCGGTACTACATTGAATTTTGCAAATGCAGTTCATCCGAGCAATGCATGATAGCCACTGCGAAACGGGACGATGTCGAAGATTAACTCCTCGCTTTGAAACTTGTCCGGTGATCCGAAGACCACTTCCAGTGTGATTGAGCCTGTGCAATGGGCCTCTACACCTGGGATGACGCCTTTAAAGGTGGTTTTGCTGGGTTCAATCCTCGAGGGATCGATACCCATTTTCGCACTGTATCCTGATAGAGTAGGTTCAGGCTACTGCCGCCGTCCATAAGGACTCAAGTGAGATGAAATCCGTCGACGATGGTGTCTAGGACCCGTGCGGCGGATCCGCCATGACGGATGCTAGTGGGGCCATCCCTGCGATCAAAGGTGTTCGGGGCAAGCAGACCATGGGTTGAACTTTGGGGCGACGGGCTCCATCGCATAGACGTCCCTTAGTGCACGCTTCCGCCCCCTCTTGGGAATGTGGGTTGCGTATATCATGTTCACCGTCTTCACTTGTGGGGGGAACCCTTTCTGTCCTCCCGTGTTCGGTGGTCGGGGCTCTTCCTCGTCATCACTATGCAGCCGCTTGTCCTTGTTTTCGGTATTTAACTTGCCGGCCTTCTTGAACACCCAGCATTCTGTGTTGGTGTGATTGGCTGGCTTGTCGGGGGTGCCATGGATTTGACACGAGCGATCCAGTATGCGGTCCAAACTGGACGGAGCCGAAGTACTTCTTTTAAATGGCTTTTTCCGCTGATCGGATCTAGAGCCTCTGAATCCGGCATTGACTGCCGTATCCTCAGTGTTATCGCCGTTATTGTGGCGCTTTGGTCTGTTACGATGTTGTCTGCCGTTGGCATCTTTGGTATCCGAAGTGCCCGGATTCCTTGATGTGTTATTGCTGCAAGCCAGCCAGCTATCCTCGCCCGCGTAGAAGCAGGTCATGAGTGTCATGAGGGCTACCATAGACTTCGGCTTTTCTTTGCCGAGGTGCCGGGTAAGCCACTCGTCGCGGATGTTATGCTTGAATGCCGCTAAGGCCTCTACATCAGGATAGTCGACAATTTGGTTTTTCTTAGTCCGGAATCATGTCCAGAATTGTCTGGCCGATTCCTCTGGCTGCTGAGTTATATGGCTCAAGTCATCAGCATCTGGTGGTCACAGATAAGTGCCCTGGAAGTTGTCAAGGAACGCGTCTTCCAGATCCTCCCAACTGCCGATGAAGTCTGCTGGCAAGCTATTCAGCCAATGCCAAGCTGGTCCTTTGAGTTTTAGTGGGAGGTATTTGATGGCATGTAGATCATCACCGCGAGCCATGTGGATGTGAAGGAGGAAATCCTCAATCCATACAGTGGGATATGTTCTACCATCATATGATTCAATATTTACGGGTTTGAAACCCTCCAGGAATTCATGATCCATAACTTCATCAGTGAAGCATAGGGGGTGTGTGGAGCCTCTGTGCCGGGCTATATCCCGACGCAGTTCATGTGAGTCTTGTCTGCTGTATTCGGCCCGGCCAAATCTGCTTTTGGTGTATCCGGTGCGACAATCATCATCCCGTGTTGGCGCGCGTGCCCGTGACCATATATTGACCTTGCAAGTTTTGCCTTACTGTCCAATACGTCTCGCAGGTCCTGTGTGTTGCCCCGGCCCTTGGTATTTTTGGATGAGTGGCGGCGGGGTGCAGGCTGAACTTTAGGCTGAAATGCCTCTTTGGCTCGGCCACGCAGTGGCCGGTCAGCCGCATTGTACACTGGTGAATGAGGTTTCAATGCTTCCTCCTCGAGGTGAGGTAGCAACCTGCGTTTTGGGTAACTCTTGGAGGGGCGCTCGAGTTCGTATTCCTCGATCGCAAGGACTTCGGTCCATCTGTCTGCTAGCAAGTCTTGATTAGCTTGAAGCTGTTGTTGCTTTTTCTTTAGGCTATTTGTTGTGGCCATCAGCAGGCTCTTGAAGTGCTCCTGCTCGATGGGGTCCTCAGGCACGATAAATTCTTCGTCGCCGAGGCTCGCCTCGTCTTCGGAGAGAGGCATGAAGTTGTCCTCCTCCGGTTCTTCATCTGCTGCTTGCTCTGGAGGGCTGGCTTGTTCATCCTCCGGCTCTACATCGTGTTGGACAGGATTGTGGTTGTCCTCAGCACTATCTAGAGTGTTATTATCTCCTGTGTTGGTATCACTACTTTTGCTATGGCGGGACTTAGAGCGGCGCCGCTGACGTCGGCACTTGGGTTGCTTCTTGGAGGGGTCATCCTCCACTTTCTTGTCGCCATTGCCTTCTTTAGGGGTGTCCACCATATATATGTCGTATGATGAGGTAGCGGTCCAGCAAAAGGAAACAATAGTACACTCGACTCTGGAAGAAACAACAAATGCACCACCCCGGTGGCAGAAAACGATCAAGATGCAAACTGCAAACATAGTACGGATCCGATGTCTGAACACGACGATGCCAAGGATAAGCCTCATCAAACCCCGTCTAGGGAAGAAAGCAGTCCAGACAAAGATGCACACCTCATCTCGGAAACGCACCTGGAGCAAGAGAACCCCCGGAGAAGGCTTATTGCTATAGCGAGGAGCCTGAAGAAACAGAAGCAAGGGCTTAAGGCCGCACAAGATACGCTCAACAGCAGGTGGAATAAAGTAACATAGTACGGTGGAAGTCCCACACAAATAGCTATCCAAAGCGCAAGCTATTACCAGAATTCGACGATGAGGCCTTAGAGCCCACACAGCCGAAGAATGATATGGACAACTGGCCGGATCCACCACCGTGTGAGCGTGATAGAGCGGCTAACAAGGTCGCGCATGAGTCAACACACGATATACGTGAGAACTTGCGCCAAAAATCTGGCGCGACCAGATCCATCTACGGATCTAGGAAGCGCGCTCCGGTACAAAACCAAAACCGAATACTACAACCATCCGAACACCATGGCAAATCCCAATAAATGGGTGCCACACACCCCTAATGTTTCCCTGATGAGGTGGTAGATCACGAATTCCCAGAGGGATTCAAACCGGTGAACATAGAGGCGTACGATGGGACCACAGACCCTCGAGTCTGGATAGAGGATTTTATCCTCCATATTCATATGGCTCATGGAGACGATCTCCATCCATTAAATACTTGCCCCTCAATCTTACAGTGCCTGCTCGGCACTGGCTGAAAAGCCTCCCCAAAAACTCAATTGGAAGTTGGGAGGAGCTCGAGGACGCTTTCCGGGCCAATTTTCAAGGGACTTATGTCCGACCTCCAGATGCAGACGATTTAAGTCATATAATCCAACAGTTCGGAGAGTCCGCCCGAAAGCTTTGGAACAGGTTCCTCACCAAGAAGAACCAAATCATCGACTGTCCGGACATCGAAGCCTTAGCAGCTTTTAAACACAGCGTCCGAGATGAATGGCTCGCCAGACACCTCGGCCAAGAAAAACTGAGAACTATGGCAGCCCTAACAAGCCTCGTGACCCACTTTTGTGCGGGCGAGGACAACTAGTTGGCCCGTGACAGCACCAGCGACCCAACCACGTCCGAAGTTAGGGATGGCATTGGTAAACCACGACGCAACAAAAACAAGCATCGAAATAAAGAAGGTAGCCAAGATAACACGGCGGTAAACACCGGATTTAGGGGCTCCCGACCAGGTCAGCGCAAAAAGCCTTTCAAAGGCAGCAGAGAAGGAAAATCTGGCCTAAACAAAATTCTTGACAAACTCTGTCAGATTCACGGCACCCCAGACAAACCTGCAAATCATACCCACAGAGAATGTTGGGTCTTCAAGCAGGCCGGTAAGCTAAACGCCGAACACAAAGGGGAAGAGACACCAAGCGAAAACGAGGATGAACCTCGCCAGCAAAGCGCCGGGGGACAGAAAAAGTTCTAAACAGAGGTTAAAACAGTAAACTTGATCCATGTGACAAACAGGAGAAGCAAGCATGCACTCCGATGCACACGCGCCATAGAGCCCGTCACCCCTAGGTTCAACCCCTGGCTGGCCTGCCCGATCACTTTTGATTGTAGGGATCACGATAGAAATATCCGCCGCGAAGGATTGACGGCCTTGGTGTTAGACACAATCATAAATGGGTACCATTTCACACGAGTCCTCATGGACGGCGCCAGTGATCTAAATCTTATATATCGGGACACAGTCCGCAAAATGGGGATAGACCCGACACACATAAGCCACAGTAATACTACCTTCAAGGGAGTAATACCAGGCCAAGAGGCCCTCTGTACGGGCTCTCTACTACTAGAGGTGGTATTCGGTTCTCCCGATAACTTCCGAAGCGAAAGGATAACTTTTCACATTGCCCCATTCCGAAGTGGCTATCAAGCACTACTCGGAAGAACGGCTTTCGCTCGTTTTAATGCAATACCGCATTATGCTTTTCTCAAGATTAAGATGCCCAGTCCATGTGGCATAATCACGGTTAGCGGAAATATCGAACGTTTTTTACGTACGGAAGATTACGCGGCAGCTCTAACAGCCGCAAACTAGACGGCCTAACTAACCAGAAAATAAGGCATGTCGTCAAGACCACGGACACGGTTAGACGAGTCCGGCGTTCCATCACATATACATGAGATGGGTTTGATGATCACACCCTCATAAACGATACCAGGGGCTCCCCGCGTGTAATCAGAGCCAGCCCGGCTCAACTTGACTTCTCCTGAGTTTTGACAGTTCATTGATAATAACCAATTCTTCTTTTTTTGCACGGCAACTTTCACCTAAGTTCTTTCATTTTACAGATGATAATCGTGCTACACCTGTCCAGGACACGTCACAACGGAGACACAGGGGCAGACGTGCAGCAGGAACTCGCCCAAAGGTTTCTTTTTAGATTAAGACCCTACGTAAACCTTTTTTAGTGCAAAACCGGGCTATAGCACCAGTTCGTAAGGCCCTTTAGTGCCGGTTCGATAACCGGCACTAAAGTGTGGGGACTAAAGGCCCCCCCTTTAGTACCGGTTCCGCACGGACCGGCGCTAAAGGGCAACCATGTGGCACGAGCCAGCTCTGGAGGCGCGTAGGACATTAGTACTAGTTGGTAACACCAACCGGTACTGAATGTTTGGGTGTGTTTTGCTTTTATTTTTTATTTTTACTTTAATTTTGCATTTTCAATTTAATTTAGTGATTGTTTTACATTATAATGAGTTGTTAAATCATTAGGTGAAACTACCGCAGGTTAGTTTGACTGGATGCATGTGGATCCTAGCTAAGTCATCAAGTATATGCCATATCCATATTATACTTGATCACCTAATTAAGTGATCGAGGTAATATGGATATGGAATATACTTGATCACTTTGCAAGAATCCATCCAGTTGAAACTAATCAGCGGTTTCTTTCATAAATGATATAATATCCCATCATTCGTCATCATCATATTAATATAAAAACTCTTGCATCATATGTATCATCACCAACAACAGTTTTCATAGCTAGCTAAAAATCATCATATATAGTCCTCTCATTACCACTACTTTAGCATGATATAGTCATTACCGCTATCTAATCACCACCAACACTAGCTTAAAGAAGGTACATTCACTTGTACCAGAAGCAAAGATATCATCGAGTTCAACATGGTAATGATATTATAAGCGTTCATAAGACCACAAAAGCAAATCACTCTTTGAGATTAACTTCAGCACGGAGAACACGGATATGAGAGGACAAGTACTAAGAGCATGAACTAGCTAATCACTCCTGCTGCTCTCTCTCAGGTAAAATAGCATAGAACATGTATAGCTTTCCTGATTCATCATATTGGAGCATGCAGATGAACCTGTCTCCTAATCGCAGGTCACGCTTCTGATTGCTGCCCCCTATTACTTCTTTGCGATCGTTCACAATTTTGCTCTAGTCTTTTACTATTAAGAATTCCTCGCTATTAGAAAACCTGAATGCACTAAAGTGCATTGCAGGATATCTTGGCCATAAGCTAACAATATTCATGGTACCTTTAGTCTTGATCCAATCAGGCACAACCATTCATCGGGAGTCCCTGTTGAAGAACATCATATAGTACCATACTTAGCAATGAAGTTTAGCTTAAAAAATAATGTATGCAGAAGATGCACTAAGGAAAAATAGTAGAAATCTCACCATCTTTCATAAATATATTTGACCATAGTTCAGTATGAACACTATTGGTCGCACGTTTTGAGTACTAACATTTGTAAGTGCAGGAAAAAAATTTGTCTTGACAGCATCAAGATCCTCAAGCCATGAAACATAATGACTTGTCTCCTTGTAATTTAGTTCAGCCCCGAGACAGTGGACGGTCCTGTCTACCAAGCGCCGGACATGTTTGCTTGATTGGAAATAAGCTGTCAATAAAAATTACTTGTCAACTATTTTTGAATAAACAATATCGAAGACATAAATATGGTTGAGAAACTCACATAATGGTAGAACTGAAGGCGTCTGCACATCGACCCAGATGTCTCTATTACCTTCAATATCATCTTCCGGACGAATATCAAAGGTGATAACCTTATCAGGCTCAAATGCATAAGCCTTGCATAGTGCTTGCCAATTTTTGCATTCAAAATAGGTGCATGTGTTTGCATTGTCTAATTTGACGTCGAAGGTATAACCATGCTCGGTCTTTAGAGTAAACTTATTTTACCTCCATAGTTTGGTTAGGACTGAAACCTATCTTATCCAAGAAAAAATTCTTGCGTGGTAGGGGATACTCTAGTAGAATAGTGAAAAATTAAAATTAAAAGTTGAACCAAATGAAGCATACATCATGATTAATTACGAAAAAAGACTTGTCGTTTTGACTTAGCGTATCCACTACGAAGTTCTCATCTAGCTTGATGCTGAAGCGCCTATCATCAAGTAGAAAATTTCTGCCGCACAGGCCGCGCTGGTCTTCGTAGTATTCGCACATAATGAAATCGTGTTCATCGTTAGACGACATTCCTATGTTCATAGGTGAAACATTAAACACTTATTAGTTCTATTAATTCAACTAATTCAATTAAACACTTACAAAAAATATACCTAAATAAAGTAGCTCAACTAATTCAACTAACTAGTTCAACTAATTAATTCAACTAAACTAGTTCTATTAATTTTCTTACTAAAAATAAGGTAGCTAGTTCTATATAGTAAAATGTTAATTAGATGATCAAATCTCTATATAATAAAGTATGTAGTTCTATATAGTAATATTTTCATTAGATCATCAAATCTCATATACCTAAATTTTCTTACTAAAAATAAACTAGTTCTATTAATTCAACGAATTCAACTAAGAATTTACTGAAATTATAAGGTAGCTAGTTCTATATAGTAAAATGTTAATTAGATGATCAATTATCTATATAATACAG
>NC_041388.1:522363046-522417603 GCF_002162155.2 Triticum dicoccoides
CTAAAAATAAACTAGTTCTATTAATTGAACTAGTTCGGCTAAGTATTTACTAAAAATAAACTAGTTATATTAATTCATCTAGTTCAAATAATCTCATATACCTAAGTTTTCTAACTAAAAATAAACTAGTTCTATTAATTTTCTTACTAAAAATAAACTAGTTATATTAATTCAACTAGTTCAAATCTCATATATATATATACCTAATTAATATTTAGCTAATTCATCTAACAATTGACATGACTATTTAACACCTTTTCTATCTGATTCATCTAACATTAATTAACATTCTAACATTCTTATCTACGTAATTCATCTAACATTAATCTAAACAAGAGAAAAAATAAAATAAGTAAAAAAAATATGTGTGTTTGTGTGTGTGTGTATCTGTGTGTGTGTATGTGTGTGTACGAGCGTTGGGCGACGACCTACGGGCGGCGGCGCGAGACGGCAACGCGATGGGGACGGCGACGACGGGCGGCGGGGGCGACGGCGTGATCGAGACGGCGACGTAGTATGGGGCGGCGGCGGGGGCGACTGCGACGATGGCGCGTGGCGGGGACAATGTACGGCGCGCGGCGGTGGCGGTGAGGGCAGCGCACGATGGGCGACGGCGCGGCGGCAGCGGCGACGACGATATTGGGCGATGAAGTTGGATAGAAGACGGGCGGCGGATGAAAACTGAATTTTTCGTAAGTGCCATTTATATAGGAGGGACCTTTAGTACCGGTTGGAGCCACCAACCGGTACTAAAGGCCAATTTTGGCCAGGTCAAGCGGCGGGAAGCGAAGCCCTTTAGTACCGGTTTGTGCGTCAAACCGGTACTAAAGGCCTCCCATTACTACCGTTTCGAGCCACGAACCGGTACTAAAGGGGTTGCGCTGCCACCTGCGGTGCACAATTTTAGTCCCACCTCGCCGAGCGAAGGGTAGCCGCACTCGTTTATAAACCTTGCCGTGGCTGCTCCTTCGAACTCCTCTATATAGTAGGCTTCTGGGCCTAACTATGGCGCGCTGCCCTGTGAGCCTGACGGACCTTCTAGGCCTGAATTTGCACATCCTAGGTCTGGCAGGCCCACTGGGCAGCGCCCCAACAAATTTTTTATCGTTTTTTATTTTTTGCATTATTTATTTTCTTCTATTTATTTTTGAGTAATTTTTATATAGTTTTTTCTCTCTGCATTATTTATTTTCTTCTATTTATTTTTGAGTAATTTTTTTACATAGTTTTTTCTTTTATGCTTTCTTTATTTTCTTCTATTTATTTATGAGTAGTTTTTTCTGCATTATTTATTTTCTTCTCTTTATTTTTGAGTATTGTTTTATATTGTTTTTTCTTTTCTGCTTTATTTATTTTCTTCTATTTATTTTTGAGTATTTTTTGCTGTATTTAGTTTCTTTGTGGCCCTCTCTACTCTTTCACATATGCTATGCGGGTGAAATGATGATACCATGACAAGTTTCAACATTTGCAGAGTTCATTTTGTAGTGATTTTCAATTTTACGGTCATTTAGCTCTCTAAACAATTCGGTAAATGACTGCAAAATAGCAAATGATGTCAGAACATGTTGGAAAATCATGACGTCGCTTGGAATGCTGCATAATGAACGCAAAAGAAGTCGGGATTTCAAATAAGTTTAAAAATCATTGAAGTGCCCATGTAACAGATGAGTTCTCGTCTGAAACCCTGATAGTCCGAAAGAGATTGTCCATTTTGTACACGAAGTGCGTCCTGTTTTTGCCGTGACCCTCTCTACTCTTTCATACATGCTATGCGGGTGAAATGATGATACCATGGCAAGTTTCAACATTTTCAGAGTTCATTTTTGTAGTGATTTTCAATTTCACGGTCACTTAGCTCTCTAAACAAATCGGTAAATGACTGAAAAACAGCAAATGATGTAAGAACGTGTTGGAAATTGATGACGTCGCTTTGAATGATGCATACTGAAAGAAAAAGAAGTCGGGATTTCAAATAAGTTTAAAAAACACTGAAGTGCCCGTGTAACAGATGAGTTCTCGTCCGAAACCCTGATACTCCGAAAGAGATTGTCCAGTTTGTACATGAAATGCGTCCAGTTTTTGTCGTGACCCTCTCTACTCTTTCCCACATGCTATGTCGGTGAAATGATGATACCATGCTAAGTTTCAAAATTTTCATAGTTCATTTTGTAGTGATTTTCAATTTCACGGTCATTTAGCTCTCTAAACAAATCGGTAAATGATTGAAAACAACAAATGATGTCAGAACGTGTTGGAAATTGATGACATTGCTTTGAATGCTGCATACTGAATGCAAAAAAAATTCTGGAGTTCAAATAAGGTTAAAAAACGTTGAAGTGCCCATGTAACAGATGAGTTCTCATCCGAACCCTGATACCCCAAAAGACATTGTCCAGTTTGTACACGAAGTGCGTCTAGTTTTTGCCGTGACCCTCTCTAATCTTTCGCACATGCTATGCGAGTGAAATGATGATACCATGCCATGTTTCAACATTTTTAGAGTTCATTTTGAAGTGATTTTCAATTTCACGGTCATTTAGCTCTCTAAACAAATTGGTAAATGAATGAAAATCAGCAAATGATGTTAGAACGCGCAGGATATTGATGACGACGCTTTGAATGCTACATACTGAACACAAGAAGTCGGGTTTCAAATAAGTTATGAAAAATAGAAAAGAGGTGCAATGCTGGTTAATTAGCTTCAAGCCTTTCGGAATAGTGTAGACCGCACTGCACATAGCTCCGTGCAGTCTATGCTATTCCGAATGGCTTGAAGCTAAGCAACATACAGGTGAGCATTGCACCTCTCCTTCATCATCTCTGCACCCACGGCTTATAAACCGCTCCTACTGCCTCTCTCTTGGTGAGGTGGCACTAAAAATCAGCTTACTAAGAAACTCTAGCACCGGTTCATGCCATGAACCAGTACAAAAGTTGTTCGTGGGGCCCCAGCCTAACCACAGCCCGACACAACCTCATTAGTACTGGTTCTGGCATGAACCGGTACTAAAGGCTGCCCATGAACCGGTACTAATGATGTCCGCCCGCCTAGCCATTGGAACCGGCACTATGGACACATTACTGCCGGCTCAAATTCAAACCGGCACTAATGTGCTTCACATTTGACCCTATTTCTACTAGTGCTCACATCCTCCGGATTCTCCACATAACTGAGAAGGATGCTGACGTTCTTGGCATGTGGCCACGTCAGGTTATTGCACGTACCTGGACACATGGGGTTTCTTCTTAAGGGCATTGTTTCGCCCGGTATATGTCATAAAGACCGAACACCTTAGGGAGTGTTCGGCGTCGCGAGTTTGGCCCTATATGCATCAGCTCCGAATCATGTCTTTGGTCAAAGGTTGGGTTTGCCCAGCTCCCACGTTTTGGTACCTTACGTTCCGTTATATTAGCTAAGGTAGCACTGGAAGAACTACTGCGATTGTGCCCTGGTTCATCCAGACTAGCACTTCAGTAGAGAAAGCCGAAAATTGACTGTCATGAAATAGCGAGAGACTGGTCAACCACTCGATGAGTCAGCGGAATCTTCTCTGCGCTACACGCCCCGTATGTACTCGATGAGAAGGGCCGTTTCCCGGTCATGTACGTACGCGCCCCGTATTTGGACGAGCACAGAAGTACCAGGGGCTATATAGTAGCCCCACCGATAAACTCCTATGGCTAAGTGAAAGTGTTAAAGCAATATAGTCTGATTGCTTCATTCGCTGCGCTACCACCTCCTTAACGGACCAAGACGTTGGATCAAGTGTGGATATGCATTTTTTGTGAACACCCCCGCATTATATGCGTGGGGGCGGAAGCCGACGACTTCGAACTTTCAGGTTATATACATATATACATAGACGGCCACACATGAGGCATCATAGTACTTTCGGGCAAAAGTATAAATACAACCTTGATAATTCATTAAAACATTGTTTGTACAATGGGAATACATGTCACTAGAACAGAATATTCTTCGAGCATTGAGCCTCTATCGAACGAGTGCCTTCAAGAACTTCTTCAAAGTATTGCTCGGCAGCCACTCGGCCTATAGTCGAACCCTGTGTCGCAACAGTGGTGGCCCCCATCTCCGCCCAATATGTCTTGACACGGGAAAAGGCCATCCTTGCACCCTCTATGCACGCCGATCTCTTTACAACATCGATGCGTGGCACAACACCAAGGAATTGTTGCACTAAGCTAAAGTAGCTATTCGGCCTTGGCCCTCCCGGCCACAGGTGATCCACAATGGACCTCATGGCAAGTCCAGACAACCTATGGAGCTCGGCCCACTCGGCCAATCGCTCATTCAACAGCAGCAGACGGGCTGGAGCGTGAAACTGTGACCAGAACAGCTTTTTCACTTCAGGACCTTTCTGATCCTTGAAGTACTCGGCCACATCAGCAGCACTTGCAGCCAAATCCATGTATGCGTCCGCAGAACTCCATAGCCGGTCCAGAGGAGCATACTTCGGATCTCCGAACCTACTCCGCAACAAGAAGGGCTGCCCAGCACGATATCTGCAGCTTGACTCAGCTCCTCCTTCGTTGCTCTAGTTTTGGAGCGGGCTTCCTTGGCAGCCACCAGGGCCTTCTCCAAGTCCGTCGCCTTCGCCTGGTTTTCTTCTTCAAGAAGCTAGTAACGGTCAGCGGCATCTTTTAACTCTACAACCATCTTGGCTATTTTTCCTTGCTCTTGGAATGCGCGGTCTATTTGGCCCTTAACTCTTCGGTCGCCTTTAGAGCGGCCGCATTGCTACTCCTTGCTTGCTCCTTGGCTCAGGCAAGCTCCGCCCGAAGGGTCTCCACGATGGCAGCTCCATATGTAGTCACAACATATTAAAGATACTGGCATCATGCTACTCTTATTTTGTGAAGATCCTAGAGAAATCACTCACCCGGTGCCTCGTCAAGCCGCTTGTTGACAAGCACGATGTCGGCATCTGCCACATCTAGCTGCCGCTGTAGCTCGGCAAACCCATCAGTCCGGCTAGCCACCGGAGCCTTAGCCACCTGCACATAAAGGCAGTCTAGTTATTAATTGGGACTATGATCCTCTGTTTGCCGCCGTTTTTGACGACAATCGGAGTCTCAGGGGCTATGTCGGTGTCAAAACTGGCGGATCTCGGGTAGGGGGTCCCGAACTGTGCGTCTAGGCGGATGGTAACAGGAGGCAGGGGACACGAAGTTTTACCCAGGTTCGGGCCCTCTTGATGGAGGTAAAACCCTACGTCCTGCTTGATTAATATTGATGAAATGGGTAGTACAAGAGTAGATCTACCACGAGATCAGAGAGGCTAAACCCTAGAAGCTAGCCTATGGTTTGATTGTATGTTATTGTTGTTGTGTCCTACGGACTAAAACCCTCCGGTTTATATAGACACCGGAGAGGGCTAGGGTTACACAAGGTCGGTTACAAAGGAGGAGATATACATATCCGTATTTCCTAGCTTGCCATCCACGCCAAATAGAGTCCCATCCGGACACGAGACGAAGTCTTCAATCTTGTATCTTCATAGTCCAACAATCCGACCAAAGGTTATAGTCCGGCTGTCCGGAGACCCCCTAATCCAGGACTCCCTCAGTAGCCCCTGAACCAGGCTTCAATGATGATGAGTCCGGCGCGTAGTATTTACTTCGGCATTGCAAGGCGGGTTCCTCCTCCAAATACATCACAGAAGAATTTGAATACAAGGATAGTGTCTGACCCTGCAAAATAAGTTCCACATACCACCGTAGAGAGAATAATATTTCCGCAAATCTAATTTGCTGACTTGTTTTGGCAACACGACATTATGTCATGGCCTGGTGATTATTCTAACCGTTTCCTTTAACTAGCCCCGCACATAACGCGAGGCGGTTTTTTGACACATATTGTCAAAGCAGGGATCGTGTCCCCTTATCACGGGATTCTCATCAATACGGGTGTGGGTAACCCAACCGCGCCATCAATTACGGCGCTTGGGGGATAAGTGAGTTTTTCCAGGCTAGTCGGGATGCATAGTTTCTTCGCCCATATAAAGGGATAAGGATTCACCTTTTCATCCACACCTTCTTCCTCCTTTGCTCATCCATTTTCGCACACTCGAGCTCTAGCGCCCAAGTCCGCACTTCCCACCTCAACCTTCTCCAACCATGTACGGAGCGGGAGGCAGGTGGATTGTCTCCTCCGTCAGGAGGGAAATATCAAGAAGCTGAGGAGAGCCGGATACCTGCCCGACGACATCGCGCACCGGCTCCCAGATGTGGGGCAGCTCACCCCACCCCCAGGCCCATGAGAGCGTAGTGTTCCTTACCCATTTCCTCCACGGACTGGGATTCCCTCTCCACCCATTCGTCCGGGGGCTCATGTTCTACTACGGCCTGGATTTCCACGATCTGGCCCCGAACTTCATCCTCAACATCTCGGCGTTTATTGTCGTGTGCGAGGCCTTCCTCCGCATCAAGCCCCACTTCGGCTTATGGCTAAAGACCTTCAATGTCAAGCCGAAGGTAGTGGGCGGCCACCAGGCAGAGTGCGGAGGCGCCATGGTGGGCAAGATGCCCAACGTTACATGGCTCGAGGGCTCCTTCGTGGAGACCATGAAGGGGTGGCAATCAGGGTGGTTCTACATCACCAAGCCGCGTGACCCTGCATGGGCAGCGGCCCCCGAGTTCCGATCTGGCATCCCCATGCGGCTCACCTCCTGGAAAGAGAAGGGCCTATCCTGGGGTAGTTCGGGAGAGCTGACCAGACTCCAAACATGTATTCAAAACATGGTGAACAAGAAGCTCAAACTGAAGGAAATATGCCCTTGAGGCAATAATAAAGTTATTATTTATTTCCTTATATCATGATAAATGTTTATTATTCATGCTAGAATTGTATTAACCGGAAACATAATACATGTGTGAATACATAGACAAACAGTATGTCACTAGTATGCCTCTATTTGACTAGCACGTTGAATCAAAGATGGTTAAGTTTCCTAGCCATAGACATGAGTTGTAATTTGATTAACGGGATCACATCATTAGTTTGTTTCTATTGCTTTCTTCATGACTTATACATGTTCCTATGACTATGAGATTATGCAACTCCCGTTTACCTGAGGAACACTTTGTGTGCTACCAAACATCACAACGTAACTGGGTGATTATATAGGTGCTCTACAGGTGTCTCCGAAGGTACTTGTGGGTTTGGCGTATTTCAAGATTAGGATTTGTCACTCCGATTGTCGGAGAGGTATCTCTGGGCCCACTCGGTAATGCACGTCACTATAAGCCTTGCAAGCATTGCAACTAATGAGTTAGTTGCGGGATGATGTGTTACGAAACAAGTAAATAGACTTGCCGGTAACGAGATTGAACTAGGTATTGAGATACTGACGATCGAATCTCGGGCAAGTAACATACCGATGACAAAGGGAACAACGTATGTTGTTATGCGGTTTAACCGATAAAGATCTTCGTAGAATATGTAGGAGTCAATATGAGCATCCAGGTTCCGCTGTTGGTTATTGACCGGAGACGTGTCTCGGTCATGTCTACATAGTTCTCGAACCCGTAGGGTCCGCACGCTTAAAGTTCGATGACGGTTATATTATGAGTTTATGTGCTTTGATGTACCGAAGGAGTTTGGAGTCCCGGATGAGATCGAGGACATGACGAGGAGTCTCGAAATGGTTGAGACGTAAAAATCGATATATTGGACGACTATATTCGGACATCGGAAAGGTTCCAAGTGATTCGGGTATTTTTGGGAGTACCGGGGAGTTACGGGAATTCGTATTGGGCGTTAATGGGCCATACGGGAAAGGAGAGAAATGCCTCAAAGTGTGGCTGCACCCCTCCCCATGGGCTGGTCCGAATTGGTCTAGGGAGGGGGGGCGCCCCCTTCCTTCCTTCTCCTTTTCCCTTCCCTTTCCTTCCCTCCTACTCCTACTACTTGGAAGGGCTCCTAGTTCTACTAGGAAAGGGGGAATCCTACTTCCGGTGGGAGTAGGACTCCCCTCGGGCGCGCCATAGAGAAGGCCGGTGTCGGTGTCAAAACCGGCGGATCTCGGGTAGGGGGTCCCGAACTGTGCGTCTAGGCCGGATGGTAACAGGAGGCAAGGGACATGAAGTTTTACCCAGGTTCGGGCCCTCTCGATGGAGGTAAAACCCTACGTCCTGCTTCATTAATATTGATGATATGGGTAGTACAAGAGTAGATCTATCACCAGATCAGAGAGGCTAAACCCTATAAGCTAGCCTATGGTATGATTGTTGTTGTGTATGTGTCGTCCTACGGACTAAAACCCTCCGGTTTATATAGACATCAGAGAGGGTTAGGGTTACATAGAGTCGGTTACAATGGTAGGAGATCTGAACATCCGTATCGCCAAGCTTGCCTTCCACGCCAAGGAAAGTCCCTTCCGTACACGGGACGGAGTCTTCAATCTTGTATCTTCATAGTCCAGGAGTCCGAATGAAGGTATTGTTCGGCTATCCGAACACCCCCTAATCCAGGACTTCCTCAGTAGCCCCTGAACCAGGCTTCAATGACGACGAGTCCGGCGCGCAAATTGTATTTGGCATAGCAAGGCGGGTTCCTCCTCCAAGTACTTCATAGAAGATTTTAAACACAAAGATAGTGTCCGGTTCTGCCAAATAAGTTTTCCACATATTGCCATAGAGAGAATAATATTTACACAAGTCTAATCTGCTGACGTATTCCGTGGTGCGACACACCATGGCCAAGCCTTTATCCGAGTCGTTTAATTATCCCACCTTAGTGTGTCATGCGAGGCGGCTTCCTTGGCACGTCTTGTCAAAGCAGAGATCGTGCCCCCTTATTCCGGGATTCTCATCAATACGGGCATGGGTAACCCAACCGCGCCTTTGATTACGGCGCTTGGAGATAAGCAAGTTTAACCAGGCTTGTGGGGACATGTAGTCACGTCCACCCAAATAAGGGGATAAGGATCCACCTTTTCACCCACGCCTTCTTCCTCCTTTGCCTATCCATTCTTGCGCACTCGAGCTCCAGCGCCCAAGTCCGCACTACCACCTCAACCTTCTCCAGTCATGTCTGGAGCGTTAGGCAAGTGGATGGTCTCCTCCCTCACGGAGGGACACATCAAAAAGCTGAGGAAGGCCGGATATCTGGCTAGCAACATCGCGCACCGGCTTCCCGAAACGGGGCAGCTCATCCCCACTCCCAGGCCCAATGAGAGGGTAGTATTCCTCCCCCATTTCCTCCGTGGACTGGGCTTCCCTTTGCATCCATTTGTCCGGGGGCTCATGTTCTACTACGGCCTGTATTTCCACGATCTGGCCCCGAACTTTGTCCTCAACATTTCGGCGTTTATCGTCGTGTGCGAGGCTTTCCTCCGCATCCGCTCCCATTTCGTCCTATGGCTTAAGACTTTCAACGTCAAGCCGAAGGTGGTGCGCGGCAGCCAGGCGGAGTGCGGCGGTGCCATGGTTGGCAAGATGGCCAGTGTCCTGTGGCTCGAGGTCTCCTTTGTGGAGACCCTGAAGGGGTGGCAATCATGGTGGTTTTACGTCACCGAGCCACGCGATGCCGAATGGGTCTCACCCCTTGAGTTTCGATCTGCCCCCCCTACGCGGCTCACCTCCTGGAAGGAGACAGGCCTGTCTTGGGGTAAAAAAGGAGAGCTGACCGGACTCCAAACATGCATCCAAACCGTGGTGGACAAGAAGCTCAAGCTTGTCAATGTAGTCCAGGTTATGCTCATCCGCCTGAACCTCCCGTGTCAACGACGGGCCTTCAACCTGTGGGAGTTCGACCCGGCGCAGCATCGAACTCTAAACAGGCTCTTCGACACGACATACGAAGATGCCTAGAGGATGCTTTTCAAGGGTGCTGAGGCTCCCGCATCCGCTGCCGAGGATCGCGGATTCAGTACTCAGCATCACGCTCATGCATTAAGCTGTTTTTGTCCTTTTCCAGGGTATCAGTTTTTCACAGTTTGACTTTATGCGGGATCTAAGCTCCCTTATTGTTTGATAGGATTGGGAGGTGACGTCCGGACAGGTCAACTGTCCGGCTCCCTTGCCCGAAGGCCCAGCGGACGCTCGCTTGGCGAAGCTGCTGGTTCCGGCGCCCTATGTGGTGCCGGAGAAGAAGGCCACAAAAAGGGCCACGGGGACTCGAAAGAGCGCCCGGCGCCAGGAGGTGTCGGATTCATCATCCGATGGTCCCGAAGCACCTTCCTCTCGCGAAGACAAGGAGGAAGAAGAAACCTCTCCCCCTCCAGCGGGAGGAGAGAAGAAAAGGAAGGCCTCCCTCTCTGAGGAAGCCGGAGGGTCCAAGAAGGGGCAAACCCTTCCTCCGGACTACTCCGCCGATGTCGACGACGCCGGAGATGAGTGGCAGCCCAGGGCCAAGCCCCTGACAAAATCGTAAGTATCCGGATACCGGAGTAATTCATAGTATTCGTTTATTGCACAGCTTTCCCTTATGTTAAATATGCTTATGCAGCCCACCCAAAGACCGGCTCGACGCGTCGTCGAGCGGCTCACTGGACTCGTCGGATGTGAACTCGCTTCCGACGGCTTCCTCCCCCCGCCCTATGGACAACACCGAGGTGTTGTCCCAACAGGTTCCAAGCAGGGAGGAGGTGGTCCTGGAGGCGCCGCAAGGCGACCTCCCGGACTCCAGGAGTAAAGGGGATGAAACCCCCCAGGGCTCCAAGTCTGGCTCTAGGCCGGACACCGCACCGGAACGTTCAAAGGTTCCGGAGTCCGGCGGGGGACCTCCTTCCAAGAGGAGTAAGTCCACCATGCCGGCGGCCCCCGTCCAACCGGAGGCGCTGGACAATATGTTGGAGGCGCTCCAAGGTGCCTCCATCGACGAGGAGCACCGCGCTATTATGAGTGCGGTGGTCCAGAAGGTTCAGTCTGCCAAGAGCGGACTGACTAAGCTTGTACTAGCCTTTTGACAGGCTTCGAGGTAAGTAAATAATGTGTAAATAATATTACCGCATAGACAGTAGCCCCTGATGCTCTATTGGGCGTTCGGGAAGAAAAGCCGAACAGAGGATCAGAGAATTCGCAGGAGTCCAACAAAAGGAGTCAATATGCGTATATAGGCTTCTGTGCTGGCATCCGCCGTACTGACTGCGGAAGTGGACACGCTGAAGCAGAGCCTCGAGATGTCCGAGCAGGAGCTCGAGCGTGCCAAGAAGCAGCTCGAGGAGAAGGAAGGTAAGAAATACCTTCGGTGAATATGTATATATAAAAAGGTGCAATTGGAAGAAATGACAGGATTAACATGGCTATTGTAGGGGCCACATCTGAGGTGGCGACCCTTAAGCAAGCGCTGCTCGAGGCCGAGAAGAGTGCGGCCGCAGAGCGCACCGAGCGGGAGAGGTATGAGGCCGAGGTTGGCAAGGTGCGGCAAGAGCTCCAGGTTCTCATGAAGAAACATGAGAGTTTGGAGCTTGACTCGAAGACGCGAGCGTCCGAGCTCGCGGCGGCTATTGAAAATGCCAAGTATGCTAAGACCGAGTCCCAGAAGACCCTCCAGGAGTTGGATGAGGTGAAGAAGATAACGGCGGGTAAGGCATTCTTTATGCAAAGTAAACACATAAAGGTGAGTTACTTGATACTTACCAGAATCCGGAGCTCTCCAGGGGCATTTGCAGATCTTCCCCGGAGTGTATCCGATGCCGCAGCATTCTATCGAGCTGAGGAGGGAAGCTCGACAGAGAAGGTGTTCTGGTCTCAGTATGGTGAGGCTGGACACCCCGTGCCCCTGAGCGACCAGCTGAAGCAACTGGTCGAGCTCCACAAGGCGGCCGAACAGGCCATGAAGGACCTCCTAGTTTGGTTGTGGCCTGGAGAGGCTCTGCCTAGGAGCTATTTCGGGCTAGTGCGGCGGCTGGTGGAGGCCTGTCCAAGGCTCGAAGTCATCAAGCGCTCCGTCTGTATTGAAGGTGCCGGTAGGGCCTTCGCCCATGCTAAGGTGCACTGGGGCAGGCTGGATGCGGAGAAGCTTGTGAAGGACGGGCCACCAGCGGGGAAAGAGCATCGCAAGCCCGAAAATTACTATAAGGATGTTCTCAAGGGTGCCCGCCTTTTGGCGGATGAATGTACTAGGGATGTAATTTTTGAGTAAAACTCGCTCATGTTTGTCCTATGCGCTGAAAACTTGTTCATATGCACTGAGCAATGCTGCTTGAATTTAAAATATTACCTTCTGTGCGGCTGTTTATGAGTACTGAGAGATGGCGAGTCGTCGACTTCTGCCCCCTTGCCGCTAGTGATGGGGTGTTCGGGGATAAACCTGGGCGCTCTCTTTCCTATTTGGGTCCTTCGAGGGAGGCGCTCAGCCCAACGAACAAGGCAATCGGACTATAATGCGTGAACACTCTCACTTAGCCATAGAATTTTATAATTTTAAATTTTGGCAAAGCCCCTAGTATTCGGAAGACCGAGTTCGGGGCGCTATCCACGCCTTGGCCGGACAGAGCCGATTCCTCGCCCTAAGCGGCATAAGTCTTTAGGGACTCGAAAAAACCTCTCGAACAGCGACCAGCTCTCGCTTCATCATGACAGTCAGTTTTAGCTTTCTCCACTGAGGTGCTCAGCCCAGCTCAACTGGGGCACAATCGCAGTTGTTCTCCTAGTGCTACCTTAGCCGATATAGCGGAACGTAAGGCACCAAAACATAGGAGCCGTGCAAACCCAACTATTGACCCAAGACATGATTTGGAGCCGATGCATATAGTGCTATAAGTTCGAGGTGCCGCACTTGTGAAAGTGTTCGGACTTCTCACACCATATTGAGGGGTACTAAAAGCCCCTGGCGTATTTTGGCCGTACCAAGTTGTACGGGTGCAACATGTCGTTAAGGTACATTTATTTATAAAAAGATAATGCAAAAAATAGACAAAAGCTATGCATTGTATATTAAAAATAGCTGCGATCAAAGCAGAACGATACAAGTAATGCGATAAACGAAAAGTTGGACTATTTAACATGTCTGCTCCAAGGGCAAGCTGCGGAATAGTATGCAAAACAGGTATACCGCTCGTGATAGAGACCACCTGGGATTTTCGTATTGCGGCATGGCTTGTCTGCTTCCCAGGTCCTTGCATCGTTTGTGCGGCAATTGAACTGCCAAACAGGCCTTCCGAAGAGTAGAGTCCTGGAAGTAACAGAAAAGTAAAAAATCGGCAGACCCTGGTGCGGTTTAAGCCGTGTTTTGGGCGTCCCGTGATGGTGCCCCTCCCCCTATGCCCATGGTATTTCCAGAGCGTAGTTATGGACGGGAAGTACTGGCGTCGCCTTTTTGCGAGGGTTGGGGTTGGGGCCGCATTGCTACGCCTGCTCGGAACGTGCCAGGCAGTCTTGTTGTAGGTTACTCCGGGTGCGCTTGACGGTGTCCGGACATTTAATGGCCGGACTGGAGAACTGCCTGGAGAGGCTGCTTTGTACTTCCGCTGCAAGGGCTGCCGTGTGCTTCGCCGTTCGGAGGGAGCGTTCGATGTTTCCATTGACCGTAATTACTCCACGAGGGCCTGGCATCTTAAGCTTAAGGTATGCGTAGTGCGGTACCGCATTGAATTTGGCGAATGCGGTTCGTCCGAGCAGTGCATGATAGCCACTGCGGAATGGGACTATGTCGAAGATCACTTCCTCGCTTCGGAAATTATCCGGGGATCCAAAGACCACTTCAAGTGTGACTGAGCCTATACAGTTGGCCTCTACACCTGGTATTACGCCTTTAAAGGTCGTTTTCGTGGGCTTAATCCTCGAGGGATCGATGCCCATTTTTCGCACTATATCCTGGTAAAGCAGGTTCAGGCTGCTACCGCCGTCCATCAGGACTCTAGTGAGATGAAATCTGTCAATAATTGGGTCTAGAACCAATGCGGCAAATCCGCCATGACGGATGCTAGTGGGATGGTCTCTTCAATCAAAGGTGATCGGGCAGGAGGACCATTGGTTGAACTTTGGGGTGACTGGCTCTATCGCGTATACGTCCCTTAACGCGCGCTTCCGCTCCCTTTTGGGGACGTGGGTGGCGTATATCATGTTCACCGTCCGCACTTGTGGGGAAAAACCCTTCTGTCCATTGTTGTTCGGCGGCCGGGGCTCCTCGTCGTCATCGCTATGCAGCCCCTTGTCTTCATTGTCGGCGCTTAACTTGCCTGCCTATTTGAACAGCCAACAATCCCTGTTGGTGTGATTGGCCGGCTTTTCGGGGGTGCCATGTATTTGGCACAAGCGGTCGAGTATTCGGTCCAAGCTGGATGGGCCCCTAGGATTCCTTTTGAATGGCTTCTTCCGCTCACCGGATTTAGAGCCTCTGCATCCGGCATTAACTGCCGTATCCTCAGCATTGTCGCCGTTAATGCGGCACTTCTGCTTGTTGCGACGCGACCTGCCACTAATGTCCCTGGTGTCCGAACTACCAGGGTTCTTGGTCATATTGTTGCTACGGGCGAGCCAGCTGTCTTCTCCCGCGCAAAAGCGGGTCATGACTGTCATGAGTGCTGCCATAGATTTCGGCTTTTCCTGTCCGAGGTGCCGGGCCAGCCACTCATCATCGATATTGTGCTTGAAGGCTGCTAGGGCCTCAGCGTCCAGACAGTCGACTATTTGATTTTTCTTTGTTAGGAACCGTGTCCAGAATTGTCTGGCCGATTCCTCTGGCTGCTGGATTACGTGACTTAGGTCATCGGCGTCTGGGGGTCGCACATAAGTGCCCTGGACATTGTCGAGGAATGCGGCTTCCAGGTCCTCCCAACAACTGATTGACCCTGTTGGCAAGCTATTAAGCCAATGCCGAGTTGGTCCTTTAAGCTTGAGTGGGAGGTATTTGATGGCGTGAAAATCGTCGCCGCGGGCCATGTGGATATGAAGGAGATAATCCTCGATCCATATCGCTGGGTCTGTTGTGCCATCATATGATTCGATATTTACGGGTTTGAAACCCTCGGGGATTTGATGATCCATTATTTCGTCTGTAAAGCACAGTGGGTGTGCGGAGCCTCTGTACTGGGCGATATCATGATGTAGCTCCAATGAGCTTTGTCTATTGTGTTCGGCCCTGCCGAATGTGTGGCCGACGTGACAGTTACCGTCTCGAGCCGTGGGGTGCCCACGCGATCCGTAGATCGATCGTGTTTGCCTTGCCTTGTCCTCCAACATGTCTCGTAAGTCCGGCGCATATTCCCGTGCCTTGGTACGGGGTGTGGATTGAGTGGAGGGCCGGGTGGCCTCTCTGTCGCGGCCACGAGGTGGCCGTTCGGCCGCGTCAAGTGCTTCCTCCTCTAATTTGGGTAACTCTTGGAGGGGCGTTCGAGTTTATGCTCTTCGGCCGCAACGACTTTAGTCCATCTGTCAACCAACAAATCTTGATCAGCTCTGAGCTGTTGATGTTTTTTCTTGAGGCTTCTTGCCGTGGCGATAAGCCTGCGTTGGAAACGCTTTTCCTCAACGGGATCCTATGGCACGACGAATTCGTCATCGTCGAGGCTTGCCTCGTCTTCGGAGGGAGGCATATAATTATCGTCCTCAACCTCTCTGTCTGCCGCTCTCTCATGAGGGCTGGTTTCTCCATCCTCCTATGCTAAACCTTGCTGGAGGGGGTTTTCTTCGGCACTCTCTGGAGTATTATTATCTCCCGTGCTGGAATCACCGTTTTTGTGTTGGCGGGATTTTGAGCGGTGCCGCTGACGCCGGCGCTTTTGCTGTTTCTCGGAGGGGTCATCCTCCGCTGTTCCATCGCCATCTCCCTCTTTTGGGGTGTCCACCATGTATATGTCATATGACGAAGTGGCTTTCCAGGGCCTAGTAGGCGCTGGTTCTTCATCATCTCCTTCATCGGCGTCCATACCGTCGATGTCTTCGGAGTCGTAGTCGAGCATGTCGGTTAAGTCGTCGACAGTGGCTACAAAGTGGGTGGTGGGTGGGTTTTCAATTTCTTCATCGTCCGTACCCCAACCTTGCTGACCGTAGTCCGTCCAGGGCTCTCCTGATAAAGAGAGAGACTTCAGTGACTTCAGGATATCGCCGAAAGGCGAGTGCTGAAAGACGTCCGCGGCCATGAACTCCATGACCGGCGCCCAATCGGATTCGATCGGCAGGGGCGCGAAGGGTTCGGAGTCCGACAAAGAATCCGGCCCCATGGAGTCACAAGTCTTGCAGAGTACGGGGCTGGTGTTCGGCTCAACCACCGTTGGGATCACAGCCCCGAGGTGGCATCCAACCGCCCATCCTCGATCGGTGCGGTTAGCTCCGAACTAAGGGTCGGAGCCTATGCGGGTGCGGCCACTAGGGCACTGTTCGGCGGCAGAGCTAAATCATGCTCGTCGTGACAGTGTGGCGCGCTCTACAGTGGTTCGAATCTGTCGAAGATCAAGTCCCTGCGAATGTCATCCGTGTAGTTTAAACTTCCGAATCTGACCTGACGGCCAGGGGCGTAGCTTTTGATATGCTCTAGATGGCCAAGTGAATTGGCCCAGTGCGAAGCCGCCAAAGACGAAGATCTGTCCGGGGAGGAAGGTCTCACCCTGGACTGCATCGCCATTGATGATCGTAGGAGTCATCGGGCCTGACGGCGATGGCACAGAGGAACTCTCAATGGAAGCACCAATGTCGGTGTCAAAACCGGCGGATCTCGGTAGGGGTTACCGAACTGTGCGTCTAGGCCGGATGGTAACAGGAGGCAAGTGACACGAAGTTTTACCCAGGTTCGGGCCCTCTCGATGGAGGTAAAACCCTACCCTTTGCTTGATTAATATTGATGATATGGTATGATTGTTGATGCGTATGTGTCGTCCTACGGACTAAAACCCTCCAGTTTATATAGACATCGGAGAGGGCTAGGGTTACATAGAGTCCGTTACAATGGTAGGAGATCTAAACATCCGTATCGCCAAGCTTGCCTTCCACGCCAAGGAAAGTACCTTCCGGACACGGGACAGAGTCTTCAATCTTGTATCTTCATAGTCTAGGAGTCCGGCTGAAGGTATAGTTCGGCTATCCGAACACCCCCTAATCCAGGACTCCCTCATCCGGCCCTCCTCCTCCTCCACTCATTTATATACGGGGGCAGGGGGCACCCCAAAGACAGAAAAATTGATCTCTTGATCTCTTAGCCGTGTGCAGTGCCCCCCTCCACCATAATCCACCTCGGTCATATCGTAGCGGTGCTTAGGAGAAGCCCTGTGTTGGTACAACATCATCATCGTCATCACGTTGTCATGCTGATGAAACTCTCCCTCAACACTCGGCTGGATCGGAGTTCGAGGGACGTCATCAAGTTGAACGTGTGCCGAACTCGGAGGTGCCATGCGTTCGGTACTTGATCGGTCGGATCGTGAAGACGTACGACTACATCAACCGCGTTGTGCTAACGCTTCCGCTTTTGGTCTACGAGGGTACGTGGACAACACTCTCCCCTCTCGTTGCTATGCATCACCATGATCTTGCGTGTGTGTAGGGAAATTTTTGAAATTACTACATTCCCCAACACAAACTTGTCAACGTAGTCCAGGTCATGCTCATCCGCCGGATCCTCTCGTGTCAACAACGGGCCTTCAACTTGTGGGAGTTCGACCCGGCCCAGCACCAAACTCTGAACAGGCTCTTCGATACAACACACGAGGATGCCTAGAAGGTGCTATTCAAAGGCGCTGAGGATCGCGGATTCAGCGCGAAGCCCCAAACCAGCGCGGTAAACTGTTTTACCTCTTACAGGATACTTGTTTTTCATAGTTTGACTCTATGCGGGATCTAAGCTCCCATTCCTTTGACAGGACTGGCAAGAAACGACCGGACAGATCGACTATCCGGCTCCCTTGCCCAAAGGCCCAGCGAATGCTCTCCTGATGGAGATTCTAACTCCGGCTCCTTATATGGTGCCAGAGAAGACCAAGAAGGCCAAGGGAACCTGAAAGAGTTCCCGACGCCAGGTGTTATCGGACTTATCGTCCGATAACTCTGCGGCTCACTCCTCCCCCGAAGACGAGGAGGAAGAAGAAGATGATCCCCCTTCAGTTGGGGAAGACAAGAAAAGGAAGGCCTCCTCAACTTGGGGGGGGGGCGAAGGGTCCAAGAAGGGAAGGACTCTCCTTCCGGACAGCTCCATCACCGCCGCCGAAGGCGAAGACGAGTTGTTGCCTCTTGGGGAGGTCGTAAGTATTCGGATACTAGAGTAACTCATAGCATTCCTTTGTCGCACTGCTTTCCCTAACGCCGAATATGATTATGTAGGCCGCCACGAGCCCGTATCGATGTATCGTCGGACGGCTCCCTGGGCTCGTCGAATATGGATAGCGATCCACTTCCGACCGCCACCTCCCCTTGCCCTGCGGATGACGCTGAGGTGTTGTCTCAAGAGGAACCGGGGAAAGGGGAGACAGTCCGGGAGGCGCCCCAAGGTGAACTTCCGTACTCCGGGAGCCGAGGGGACAAGGCCCTTGAGGGCCCCGAGTTCGGCCCTCAGCCGAACACCGCGCCAGAACCTCCAGCTGTTCCGGACTCGGGCAGGCGGCCTCCTTCTAAGATTGGCAATACGCCTGTGCCGGTGACCTCTGCCCATCTAGAGGTGCCGGACAATCTGCTCGAAGTGCTTCACAGCGCTTCCATCGACGAGGAGCACCGTACTATGATGAGTGCGGTGGTCCAGAAGGTTCAGTCCGCCCAGAGCGGATTGACTGAAGCCTGTGCCAGCCTTCTAATAGGCTTTGGGGTAAGTGTTAAAATATAGGAAAAATATTACCGCATAGACAGTAGCCCCTGATGCTTTGTTCGGTGTTCACAAAGAAAAGCCGAACAGAGGATCAAACAATATCGCAGGAGTCTAATATAACTATGTCAATATGCATATGCAGGCTTCGCTGCTGGCATATGCCGCACTGACTGCGGAGGTCACCGCACTGAAGCAGGACCTTAAAGGGTCCCAGGACGAGCTCGGCCTTGCCAAGAGGCAGCTCGAGGAGAACCAAGGTAAGTCATACCCTCTATATAGATATGTATATATAAAAGAAGACGCGATTGAAAAATGATAGGATCATCTTATATTTGCCAGGGGCCACGAGCGAGGTGGCGTCCTTGAAGCAAGCGCTATCCAAGGCCGAAGACAAAGCGGCCAAGGAGCGCACCGAGTGGGAAGGCAAGAGGCACGGGTGGGCGAGGTGCAGCAAGAGCTCCAGGCTCTCGTAATGAAGCACGAGGCGTTGGAGCTTGACTCGAAGAGGCGAGAGTCTGATCTTGCCGCGGCCCTCGAGAGCGCAAAGAGTGCCAAGGCCGAGGCCCAAAAGGCCCTCCAGAAGATTGACGCGATGAAGAAAATAGCGGTGGGTAAGGCATTCTATATGCAAAGCAAGCATGTGAAAGTAAATTACCTATTACTTACCCGAATCCGTAGCTCTCTAGCAGCATTCGCAAATTTGCCCCGCAGCGTGTCGGATGCCGCACAGTTTTACCAGGCCGAGGAGGGAAGCTCAACGGAGAAGCTGTTCTGGTCTCAGTATACTGGGACCGAACAACCGGTGCCTATGGCGGCCGAACAGGCCATGAAGGGCTTTATAGTCCGGCTATGGCCTGGCGACGCCCTTCTGAACATCTACTTCGGCCTGGTGAGGCGGCTAGTGGATGCCTGCCCACGGCTGGAAGTCGTCAAGTGGTCCGTCTGTATTGAAGGTGCACGCCGGGCTTTCGCCCGTGTGAAGGTGCAATGGGCCAAGCTAGACGTCGTGAAGCTAATCAAGGAAGGACCGCCGCAGGGCAAGGAGCATCGCATCCCTGAAATTTATTATGAGGGTGTCCTGAAGGGTGCCCGTCTTGTAGCGGACGAATGTTCAAAGGATGTAATATTTGAGTAAACTTGCTCGTGTGATCCTGTATGATGAAAACTTGTTTCATATGCGCTATGCAACGCTTGTGTGAATTTAAAATGTTACCTTCTGTTTGGTTGTTTATCCAATCTGAGAGATGGCTCGTCCTCGGCTTCTGCCCCCATGCCGCGAGTGCTGGGGTGTTCGGGATAAACCTGAGCACTCTTGTTCCCATGTTTGGGTCCTTCGAGGGAGGTGCTCAGCACAGCGAACAAGGAAACCGGACTAATGATGCTTTATCACTCTCACTTTGCCATAGAATTCTATAATTTTAAATTTCGGCGAAGCCCCTGGTATTCGGAAGGCCGAATTCGGGGCGCGATACACACCTTTAAGCCGGACAGGACCGGCTCATCGCTATAAGCGGCATAAGTCTTTAGGGACTTGAAACCTCGCCGAACAGCTACCAGTCTCTAGCCTTATCATGACAGTCAGTTTTAGCTTTCTCTACGGAGGTTCTTAGCCCAGTAGAACCGGGGCACAATCACAGTAGTTCTCCTAGCGCTACCTTAGCCGATAGAGCGAAACGTAAGGTACCAAAACATAGGAGCCGGGCAAACCCAACATTTGACCACAGACATGGTTCAGAGCTGATGCATATAATGCTATAAGTTCGGGGTGCCGCAATTGTGAAAGTGTTCGGACTTCTCACACCGCATTGTGGGGTACTTAAGCCCCTGGTGTATTGGCCGTACACAAGTGTACGGTGGCAAGGCGTCATTAAGGAACACATATATAAAAAAGAAGAATGCAATAATAGTCTTAATGCTATGCATTGTTTATTCAAATAGATGCGTTAAAGCAGAATGATAGAGATAGTACGATAAGCAAAAAGTATGACTATGTGCCTTCCAAGGGCAAGTTGAGGAATAGTATTAAATCAAATATTTCACTCGTTATCGTAATCCACCTGGTAGTTCCGTGGTGTGACGTAGCTTTTTGCCTCCTTGGTTGCTGCATAATGTGTTCGGCAATCATGTTGCCGGACAGGGTTTCCAGAGATTAAAGTCCTGAAAGAGAAAAATAACAGAGCGGGAAGCCCCTAGTGCGGTTTAGGACGCCTCTTAGGGCGTGCCGTAGTAGTGCCCCCCTCCCCACCTGTGCCCATGGTATTTTCAATGCGTAATTATGTACGCGTGGTACAGATTTCATCGCTTGGCTGGGACTGGGGTGGGGGCCGCATTGCTACACGAGCTTAGATCGTGCCAGGCGGTCTAGTTGCCGATTACTCCAAGCGCGCTTGAAGGTGTCCGGGTCTTGAGACACCGAACCGGTGGATTGCCTTGAGAGGCTGCTTTGCGCTTCTGCTGCGAGGGCCGCAGTGTGCTCCGCCGTACGGAGAGAGCGCTCTGTGTTTCCATTGACTGTGATGACCCCCGGGGTCCTGGCATCTTGAGCTTGAGGTATGCATAATGCGGTATCGCATTGAATCTTGCAAATGCGGTTCGCCCGAGAAGTGCATGATAGCCACTGCGGAACGAGACTATATCGAAGATTAATTCTTCGCTTCGGAAGTTATCTGGGATCTGAAGACCACATCCAGTGTAATTGAGCCTGTGCAATGGGCCTCTACACCTGGAATGATGCCTTGAAAGGTCGTTTTTGTGGGTTTGATCCTTGAGGGGTCTGTACCCATTTTGCGCACTGTGTCCTGTTGAAGTAGGTTCAGGTTGCTGCCGCCATCCATAAGGACTCGAGTGAGGTGAAATCCTTCAATGATTAGGTCTAAGACCAGTGCGGCGAATCCGCCATGACGAATACTAGTGGGGTGGTCCCTTCGATTGAAGGTGATCGGGCAGGAGGACCATGGGTTGAACTTTGGGGCGACTGGCTCCAACGCATATACGTCCCTGAGCGCACGCTTCCGCTCCATCTTGGGGATGTGGGTTGCGTATATCATGTTCACCGTCCGCACTTGTGGGGGGATCCTCTTCTGTCCTCCGATGTTCGGCTGCCAGGGCTCCTCTTCGTCATCGCTGTGTGACCCTTTATCTTTTTCTTCGGCAATTAACTTGCCAGCCTGCTTGAACACCCAGCATTCCCTGTTGGTGTGGTTGGCTGGCTTGTCAGGGGTACTGTGTATTTGACACGAGCGATCGAGTACGTGGTCCAGACTGGACGGGCCTGGAGTGCTTCTTTTGAATGCCCTTTTCCACTGACCGGGTTTAGAGACTTTGAATCCATCATTGACTGTCATATCCTCAGTATTATCGCTGTTAATGCGGCGCTTATGTTTGTTGCGACGTGATCTGCTATTGCTGTTCTTGGTATCTGAAGTACCATGGTTTTTTGACATGTTGTTACTGCGAGCCAGCCAGCTGTCTTCTCCCGCACAGAAGCGGGTCATGAGTGTCCTGAGGGCTGCCATAGATTTCGGCTTTTCCTGTCCAAGGTGCCGGCCAAGCCACTCGTCACGGATGTTATGCTTGAAGGCTACTAGGGCCTCTGCATCCGGAAAGTCGACGATTTGATTTTTCTTTGTTAGGAACCGTGTCCAGAATTGCCTGGCCAATTCTTCTGGTTGCTGAATTATGTGGCTCAAGTCACCGGCGTCTGGTGGTCGCACATAAGTGCCCTGAAAGTTGTCGAGGAATGTGGCTTCCAGATCTTCCCAATAGCTAATGGACTCTGCTGGCAAGCTGTTAAGCCAATGTCGCGCTGGTCCTTTGAGCTTTAGTGGGAGGTATTTCATGGCGTGTAAGTCATCGCCGTGGGCCATGTGGATGTGGAGGAGGAAATCCTCGATCCATACCGCAGGATCTGTTGTCCCGTCGTATGATTCAATACTTACGGGTTTGAAACCCTCTGTGTGCGGCACCTCTGTATTGGGCTATATCACGACGCAGCTCGAATGGGTCTTGCCCGCTGTGTTTGGCCCGGCCGGATTGACTTTTACTGTATCCGACATGACGTTTATCGTCTTGCATAGTGGCGCGCCCTCGTGATCCGTAGATCGATCTTGCATGTTTTGCTTTGTCCCCCAATACGTCTCGTAGGTCTAGCGTGTTTCCCCATACTTTTTTATTTGAATGGCGTCGGGGTGCGGGCTGAGATTTTGGCTGGAATGCCTCTCTATCACGGCCACGAGGTGGCTGATTAGCCGCGTCATACGCTTCTTCCTCTAGTCAAGGTAGCAACCTGTATTTTGGGTAACTCTTGTAGGGGTGCTCGAGTTTATATTCCTCGGCCGCGAGGACTTCAGTCCATCTGTCAGCTGGCAGAGCTTGATCAGCTTGAAGCTGCTGCTGCTTTTTCTTAAGGCTATTTGCCGTGGCCATAAGCCGACGCTTGAAGCGCTCTTGTTCGACGGGATCCTCTGGCACGGTGAATTCGTCATCACCGAGGCTTGCCTCGTCTTCGAAGGGGGGCATGTAATTATCATCCTCCTCTTCTCCATCTACCACTCTCTCAACAGGGTTGGCTCCTGCATCCTCCTGCTCTAAATCTTGCTGGAGGGTATTGTTGTTATCTTCGGCACTATCCGGAGTGTTATTATCTCCTGTGCCGGTATCACCACTTTTGCTTTGGCGGGACTTAGAGTAGCGCCGCTGACGTCGGCGCTTGGGTTGCTTTTTGGAGGGGTCATCCTCTATTGTCTCGTCGCCATTGCCTTCTTTGTGTGTGTCCACCATGTATATATCGTATGATGAGGTGGCTGTCCAGTGCCTTGTGGGCAGTGGTTCATCTTCGCCTCCCGCATCGTCGTCCATGTCGTCGATGTCTTCAGAGTCGAAGTCGAGCATGTCGGTTAAGTCATCGATAGTGGCTACTAAGTGGGTGGTGGGTGGGGCATGAATTTCTTCGTCGTCCACATCCCAGTCCTTCCGGACATAGTTCGGCCAGGATCCTCCTGACAAGGAGAGATATTTTAATGAGTTCAATATGTCGCCAAAGGGCGAGTGCTGAAAGATATCCGCAGAGGTAAACTCCATGATCGGCGCCCAATCAGATTCGATAGGAACGGGCGCAGGCGGTTCGGGGTCCGTGGCCGGAGAGAGATCCGGCAGTTTGTCAACACGGCTATCGTGCAGAGTAAGGTCGATGTCCGGCTCGATCACCGATGAGGGTAAGGCCTCCGTGGCGGGGTCCATCCACCCATCCATGGACGGCGCAATTGGCTCCGAATTGAGGGTCGGAGCAGCTGCAGGGTGCGATCTCCTCAACACTGTTGGATGGTAGAGCTAAATCGTACTCATCATGACCGTGTGACGCACAAGGCAGAGGCTCGAATCCATCGAAGATCAAGTCTCTGCGGATATCAGCCGTGTAGTTAAAGCTTCCAGACCTGACCTGATGGCCAGGGGCGTGGCTTTCAATCTCCTCCAGATGACCAAGCGAATTGGCCCGCAGTGCAAAGCCGCCGAATACAAAAATCTGTCCGGGGAGAAAAGTCTCACCCTGGACTGCATCGCTAACGATGATAGAAGGAGCCATCGAGCCTAACGGTGACGACATGGAGGAACTCTCAATGAAAGCACCAATGTCGGTGTCAAAACCGGCGGATCTCGGGTAGGGGGTCCCGAACTGTGCATCTAGGCGGATGGTAATAGGAGGCAGGGGACACAAAGTTTTACCCAGGTTCGGGCCCCCTTGATGGAGGTAAAACCCTACGTCCTGCTTGATTAATATTGATGATATGGGTAGTACAAGAGTGGATCTACCACAAGATCAGAGAGGCTAAACCCTAGAAGCTAGCCTATGGTATGATTGTATGTTATTGTTGTTGTGTCCTATGGACTAAAACCCTCCGGTTTATATAGACACCGGAGAGGGCTAGGGTTACAGAAGGTCGGTTACAAAGGAGGAGATATACATACCGTATTGCCTAGCTTGCCTTCCACGCCAAGTAGAGTCCCATCCAGACACGAGATGAAGTCTTCAATCTTGTATCTTCATAGTCCAACAATCTGGCCAAAGCTTATAGTCCGGCTGTCCGGAGACCCCCTAATACAGGACTCCCTCGGGCTACTATCTACATAGGGCACACCTAATGTATGCGGTACTATCAAAAGCATACACTATTTCACGTACCTTGAAGCCTTTCAGCAGACTCATAAAGGCTTCATGCAAACCGCTTTCAGCAGATGAAATCCTTTCAATTACCGTACCCCTTAGCGTACGATGCGCTTCCGAGACGGCCGCTTGATCCAGAAGATCCTTCAGCGCGTCCGACCGCACACTCTGCGGACCCTTGCTGTCGCTCTCTTTAGGAGCCGGATAATGTGATCCCCGGTAGCCAAAGGGTTATCCTCCGGCCTTAGTGGATCCGGAGATACCCTTCGCGACGACACTTCAAGGTCGCCCGCTTCATGAGGCGGGGTGTCGGGGGGAGGCGTTTTGCTCTCCATCACCTCCGGAAGAAGATCCCCCGAACACGAACTTTGTTGAGATAGGCTACGATCTGGACTACAATTTATAAGTATTGGTTATTGTCTTCGGAAGAAAGGTAGGATATTTCCACTATTAAAGTACTTTTCGATTACTTACAGCTCGGTAGAGGGCTGATCTCTGCACGGACATTGTGCGGCAAGAATACCCTCCGAGGCAGGACCCTTTGATGAAGATTTCTTCCCCCGTTTGGAAACCTTAGTTTCCAGATCTTCATAGGTAGTCCTCTTCCATCCCCGGGGAGAGAGAGAATGTCAGACTGTTAGACTATGGGGGAGTCCTGGATTAGGGGGTCTCCAGACAGCCGAACTATATCCTTTGGCCGGACTATTGGACTATGAAGATACAAGATTGAAGACTTTGTCCCGTGTCCGGATGGGACTCTACTTGGTGTGGAAGGCGAGCTAGGGAATACGGATATGTATATCTCCTCCTTTGTAACCGACCTTGTGTAACCCCAGCCCCCTCCGGTGTCTATATAAACCGGAGGGTTTTTGTCCGTAGGACAACATATAATCATACCATAAACTAGCTTCTAGGGTTTAGCCTCTTTGACCTTGTGGTAGATCAAGTCTTGTACTACTTATATCATCAAGAACAATCAAGCAGGACGTAGGGTATTACCTCCATCAAGAGGGCCCTAACCTCGGTAAACATTGTGTCCCCTGCCTCCTGTTACCATCCCCCTTAGATGCACAGTTCGGGACCCCCTACCCGAGATCCGCTGGTTTTTGACACCGACAACGTGCCTGTTCAGCTTCGGCTTCTGAGAAAAGTTCCACTCGGGGAGCGTTGTGCAACAAATTACTCGGAAGTAGAGCTTTAGCACCATACACCATGAAGAAAGGGGTTCGGTCCGTCGACCAGTTTGGAGTTGTTCTTAATCCCCATAGGATAGATCTTAATTCCATCACCCAAGCTCCAGCAACATGCTTGAGATCACGCATCAGTCGGGTTTCATCCCTTGAAGGATCAAGCCATTCTCCCTTTCTGCTTGCCTATTCGACTGCGGGTGCGCAACGGATGCGTAGTCGACCCGAGTGCCTTGGGAAGCACAGAATGCCCTGAACTCTTTAGAATCAAAGTTGGACCCATTATCTGTGATATTACTGTGAGGGACTCCATATCTAAATATCAACTCTCTGATGAAACTGATGGCAATGCTTGAATCAGAATTCTTGATAGGCCTGGAATAGTCTTCAAGGAAGATGCAGGCTTGTGAGACATATTTGAGTAGAACTAGCACCTTCGCACTTGTCGACTATATGTTTTGCCATCTAATTAGCACGCGGCCAATAGAATCTCGCTCCGTATGCTTTGGCCACGATGGTCTGAGAGGACGCATGGTGACCACAGGTCCCCGAGTGGATATCATTTAGAATCATTCGACCTTCTTCTAGTGAAACACATTGTTGAGCCACCCCGATGACGCTTTCTCTATAAAACTGACCACATATCCCCGTGAATACTTTGGATCGACGGACAATCTGACAGGCGTCATCTTCATCTTCTGGAAGCTCTTTCCTAAGCAGATACTCCATATATGGTACTGTCCAGTCGGGGGTGATTACCAAAACTTCCATGATTAGGTCGACCACGGCCGGAACTTTAATCTTAGTCGGATCGATAGAACTTTTCGGTTGCGGGGGCTCCTCTATGAAAGGATCTTCTTGGACTGACGAGGAACTACTAGGAAAAGGGTTATTAGTGGTGCACCTGTTTTGGCCATTAATGGCGCACTACAGGTGCGACACTATCATCATGCCACTAGTAACATATACTAAGGGCGCACCCCTGGTGCACCATTAGTATACCAGACTATGGTGGCGCACCAGGCAGTGCCCCATTAGTATGTCACACGGTGCGCCATCAGTATGCCTCCCAGGGGGCCATATTTACCTTGTGCTCTGGGTTTACTAATGGCGCACTAACAGATTATGCGCCACAAGTTTTTTTATAGCACTGCGCCACTAATGTGATGTATGGTGGCCACTAGTATGAATATTAGGAATTCTTTTCTTTTCTTTTCTGATATTTGCATAGGTTACAAAATGTATTATTGAACAGAATATAGACAGCACAACATATAAACAGCAGATTCATCAAATACAATAGAAGATTAGAATCATTCGACCTTCTTCTGGTGTAATACATCGTTGAGCGACCCCGAAGACGCTTTCCCCTTAAAACTAACCACCTATCCCCGTGAATGCTTTGGATCGACGGACAATCTTACAGGCCTGATCTTCATCTTCTGGAAGCTCTTTCCTAGGTAGATACGCAATATATGGTACTGTCCAGTCGGGGGTGATTACCAAAACTTCCATGATTAGGTCGACCACGGCCGAAACTTTAATCTCAGTCGGATCGATAAAACTTTTCGGTTGCGGGGGCTCCTCTATGAAAGGATCTTCTTGGCATGACGGGGCACTACTAGGAAAAGGCTTATTAGTGGCCCACCTGTTTTGGCCATTAGTGCGCACTACTAGGAAAAGGCTTATTAGTGGCGCACCTGTTTTGGCCATGAGTGGCGCACCAGGCAGTGCGCCATTAGTAAGTCACACAGTGTGCCATTAGTATGCCTCCCAGGGGGCCATATTTACCTTGTGCTCTGGGTTACTAATGACGCACTAACAGATAATGAGCCACTAGTATTTTTTATAGCAGTGCGCCACTAATGTGCTGTATGGCGCGCCACTGGTATGAATATTAGGAATTTTTTTATGTGTTAACAGATAGTGAGCCACTAGGTTACAAAATATATTACTTCATAGAATATAGACAGCACAACATATAAACAACATATTCATCAAATACAGTAGAAGATTAGTCTCCGAATACAATTCATCATATTAGTCTCCGAATTCAAAAGACCGAACAAAGCTAGAACATTACATGTCTCGAGACCACGAGTAGCGAGTTTGTCCAAAGTAATACTGCATTCGAAGATAATTGAGAGATGTGTCTTCTCTTATCTCCGTGCTACTGCTACTGTTATGCCTAATAAACATGACTTAGATTGAACTGAGGCAACATGTGGTGCATGTCGAAAGTAATACTAATCCTTACTTGATCAAGTTTGGATTGTACTACTTTCGACATGCACCACATGCATGTTGCCTTCACTACAATCCAATACATGTTCATTTCACCCACAGATATATAATAACTCTTCATGCTCGCATCATGCATCATCATAATAACAAGTCTTACTAATCATCATCATACAACTTCTACTCGTTATTAATAACAACTCATACGATCATCATCCTAATAGTCATCGAACCAACCCTACTTAATTGTTCTTAGCACATGATCATCAGTATTAGGCATGACCTAAATACCCTATTTAAGGTAAAATAGCATAAAACAATATAGACCCTGACTCTCCATTATGGAGAATGGAGATCATCCTGTCTCCAATTCTTGTGCGGCGCTTCCTTTTGCTTCCATGAATGTCCTTACGACCGTCCATACATTTTTCCATTCTCTGATTAGCATGTCTCCTCTTCTTTTAGAAATCCGATATGGACAGTTGAGATTCGTAGGATGACATGGACATATGTTCAAAACATGAAGGCTTCCATTCTGATACATCTAATGAGGCACACAATCCTCTGGGATTCTCTATTGAAAAACATAGTAATAACTTCATAGTTAGCAATGATGTACTAGTTTTAGAAGTATGCAAAATATGCACGAATGTCGTAATAGTAAAAAAACCTTAGCAGAGTATCTCCATGGTAGTTACCATAGTTCAACACGTGCACTACTGGCACGCATTGACCATATTGTAGATATTGTAATTCTCAAGATCAGTACAAAATCCGACCAGATGATTTTTCTCCTAATAAGTTAACTCGGAGCCATCGGTGTAGTGGGTTTTGTCTACCATATTCCGCACATTGTTTGAATAGTGAAAATAAGATGTCAATGGAAATAAGTTGTCAACTATTTTGAAATTAACAATATAAATTAGGTAATAATTAACTATGTTAGAGAAACTCACATAGCGGTAGAACTGGAGGCGTTTCAACAAGGACCCAAATGTACATATTGTCTTGGTCAATGTTAGGATCACCAAGATCCATGGTGACAAGCATACCCTCATCAAAACCATACATCTTGCAAAATGCTTCCCAATTTTTGCAACCAAAATGGGTTACGCTCCCAGAATTATACAGATTTACTTCAAAATCCACATCATGATGAGTGCTTAGGTGAATTTTCTTTGTTTCATAATAATTTTCATGGTCTTCAAAATCCATCCTCTCCAAGACATAGCGTCTTGCATGGCATGGGATAAGCTATTCTCGAATTGTAAAAGATAAAAATTACACATGGAAATACTTGAAGTCATGCTTAATTATGAAAAAAATACTTGTTGTCATTCCGTACCATTTCAACTTTGAAGGTCTCCTCGAGCTTAGTGCTGAAGCGCCGATCATCGTCCAAGTGAGGCCTGTCGCACAGACCTTGATTGTCGTGGCACCAGCCGCACTCCCCCGGGAGGCTTTCGTCGTCCGATGACGACATTTCCTATGTTCATAATTCAAAACTACATCATCTCTTGCATCCATACATCGTCAAATATTATCACTAATACACCTCGAATACTATCATACATATAGCATGGTGATGAACCATTTGTGATGAGTGAGGTGCACACAAATGATTCAGTGTAACAAGATGTGTGTGATACCCGGCAAACAGGTCGGTAATCAGAATTGTGTGCGATCATTATAGACAGCCCATATGGCCTTTTTTGTGAATTGTGTGCTCGTGAGGGCACACCGTTCAACAAAGCAACCTGTTGGCGATAATGTAGAAGATCTCGGTCGAATACATATTACTAACCGTCTGCGACGAGATTGATAGGATAAACAGAGGTATATACAATCTGCTAAATTTAGCCCTTCTTCTTGTTGTTGTTCTTGTTGGATGGCCCTGCGACATTGTCTTGGCGAGGATGCTTCTTGATGACCCACAAGTATAGGGGATATATCATAGTACTTTCGATAAGTAAGAGTGTCGAACCCAACGAGGAGCAGAAGGAAATGATAAGCGGTGTTTAGCAAGGTATTCTCTGCAAGCACTGAAAATATAGGTAACAGATAGTTTTGTGATAAGCTAATTGGTAACGAGCAATAAGTAAGAAAAGTAAATAAAGTGTAGCAAGGTGGCCCAATCCTTTTTGTAGCAAAGGACAAGCCTGGCCAAACTCTTATATAGAGAAAAGCGCTCCTGAGGACACATCGTCAAGCTAGGTTTCATCACGATCATAGGATTTGCATTCGGTACATTAATAATTTAATATGTGGGTGGACCGGTGCTTGGGTGCTGTCCTTACTTGGACAAGCATCCCACTTATGATTAACCTCTATTGCAAGAATCTACAACAACAACAAAAGTATTAAGGTAAACCTAACCATAGCATGAAACATATGGATCCAAATCAGCCCCTTACGAAGCAACGCATAAACTAGGGTTTAAGCTTCTGTCACTCTAGCAACCCATCATCTACTTATTACTTCCCAATGCCCTCCTCTAGGCCCAAATAATGGTGAAGTGTCATGTAGTCGACGTTCACATAACACCACTAGAGGAGAGACAACATACATCTCATCAAAATATCAAACGAATACCAAATTCACATAACTACTAATAGCAAGACTTCTCCCATGTCCTCAGGAACAAACGTGACTACTCACAAAGCATATTCATGTTCATAATCAGAGGGGTATTAATATGCATATAGGATCTGAACATATGATCTTCTAGCAAATAAACCAACTAGCATCAACTACAAGGAGTAATTAATACTACAAGCAACCCACATATACCAATCCCGGACTTAGAGACAAGAATTGGATACAAGAGATGAACTAGGGTTTGAGAGGAGATGGTGCTGGTGAAGATGTTGATGGAGATTGCCCTCTCCCAATGAGAGGACCATTGGTGATGACGATGGCGATGATTTCCCCCTCCCAGAGGGAAGTTTCCCTGGCAGAACAGCTCCGCCAGAGCCCTAGATTGGTTCCGCCAAGGTTCTGCCTCGTGGCGGCGGAGTCTTGTCCCGAAAGATGGCTTATGATCTTTTTCGTCAACGAAAGACTCCATATAGCAGAAGATGGACATCAGAGGGCCACCAGGGGGCCCAAGAGGTAGGGGACGCGCCTAGGGGGTAGGGCGCGCCCCCACCCTCGTGGGCAGGGTGTGGCCCCCCTCTGGAATTTCTTGCGCTCAGTATTTTTTATATACTATGAAAATGACTTCCGTGAAGTTTCGGGACTTTTGGAGCTATGCAGAATAGGTCTCTAATATTTTCTCCTTTTCCAGCCCAGAATCCCAGCTGCCGGCATTCTCCCTCTTTATGTAAACCTTGTAAAATAAGATTGAATATGCATAAGTATTGTGACATAATGTGTAATAACAGCCCATAAGTATTGCCTCCCCGTGAACACGACGGATCCCGTTGCCTCCCCATGAACACGACGACGATGTTGTTTCTCTGTTCCGACCCAGCCATGTACACGAGCCCTGGCCGTACGTATGCGCGAGTAGGCATTCGAGACCCCGCCCGTATGTACACATATATGGCCGTATTTTTTTCCTTGCACCCTGGCCGCTGTACGTACGTCTACATGCTACGTGCGCACCTCTACTACGACACGTGCGTGCTTCTAGATCGACCAGTATGAACGTACATGTTCGCTACCAGAATGAAAACGCTACGTACGCTTCGACCAGGTGGGTCCCGACTGTCAGGCACTTCCTTGCGTGCGAATATGTAGCTGGTGGGTCCCAGCAGTCAGGGGCAAACATTTTTTCGCGAAATACGGTGGCCCGTCCGATGGGTCCCCGCTGTTAGGTGGAGGAATAATTATTTTGCACGTAATAAGGAGGCACTTCATTGTTGCGGCCGTGGACCCAGCTGTCAGCCTCTCCACATACAGTCCGCATCCGATGGAAGCCGTTCCTTGACCATGTTGACCACGCCGCATCGAGAGCACCAGGGCGGTGGACGATGGCGAGTCCTAGGAAGGGGACGACGTGGAGCCGTGAAAGACGCGGCAGTGGATGCCCACGCGTAGAGGAGTACGAGGGTTCACTGGTTCGCTGCGATGTGAGGCTGTCGTCGCCGCAGAATAACAGGTGGTGTGGGTGAGTAGAGGGATGTCCTGGCCAGCGGTTGGAGTAGTAGGGGGCGATGAGGCCTCCGCCACATCGTAGCCGGCCACGGGAGGCAGGAGCATGAGGCACGACCGGTGCTGGTTTTGGCGGCTGGAGCAAGAAGACCAGAGGTTGAAGAAGCACTACGGCTGTTGGATGGACACCATACGTTAATGGAGCTAGAATCGTGCATATTGATTAAGTTGACAAAGACCTCCATCCACGTCAACTTAGTAGGCCCACAAGTCAGCCTCCCACCAAGGTGGGTCCCAGCTAGCAGGGGTGTATTCATTTTTTGTGTGTAATAAGGAGGCACTTCCGGTGGGCCGAGGTGACAGCAGGGGGAACGTTTTTTCGCGAAATACGATGGCCCGTCGGGTGGGTCCGAGCAGTCAGGGGCAAACGTTTTTTTTGTGATATACTGGTGGGTGTCTGGTGGGTCCCTGCTGTCAGGTGGAGGAATAATTATTTTCCGCATAATAAGGAGGCACTTCCTTGTGGCTTCCGTGGACCCAGCTGTCAGCCTCTCCACGTACATTATTCTTTCGATGGAATTCGGTCGTTGACCACATTGACCACGCCGCGCCGACAACACCGTGGCGGTGGACGACGGTGAGGCCTAGGAAGGGGCCGACATGCAGCCGGGGAAGACACGGCAGTGGATGCCCACACGGAGAGGAGTACAAGGGTTCACTGGTTCGGCTGTGCTGCCGTCGCCGCAGAATAACAGGGGGTGTGGGTGAGTGGAGTGGAGGGATGGCCTGGCCAGCGGTGGGAGTAGTATGGGGGCGGTGAGGCCTCCACGGCAGCACAGCCGGCCACGGGAGGCAGGAGCAGGCGGCACGACCGGCGCTGCTTTGGGCGGCTGGAGCAAGAAGACCAGAGGTTGAAGAAGCAGTACGGCCGTTAGATGGAAATCGTATGTTCAGTCGAGCTAGAATCGTGCATATTGACTAAGTTGACAAAGCCCTTCGTCCCCGTCAACTTAGTAGGCCAACTATACTGGGTCCCAGCTAGCAGGGGGAATATTCATTTTTGTGCATAATAAGGAGGCACTTCCTTGCGTGCGAAGATATAGCTGGTGGGTCCGAGCTGTCTGCGCCGGTAATGTTTTTTTTGCGAAATACAGAGGCCGTTTCGGTGGGTCCCAGATGTCAGGTGGAGGAAATCATTATTTTGCACATAATAAGGAGGCATTTCCTTGCCTGCGGCCGTGGACCCAGCTGTCAACCTCTCCACGTACAGTCCTCTTCAGATGCATGTCGGTCATTGACCACACTGACCACGGCATGCCGGGAGCACCAGGGCGGTGGACGACAGCGAGGCCTAGGAAGGGAATAACACGGAGGCAGGGAAGACTCGGCCATTATTTTGGTTTCCCACATGGAGGGTAGTACGACTGTACGAGGGTTTACTGGTTCGTCTGCCATCGCCGGAGAATAACAGCAGGTGTGGGTGAGTAGAGGGATGGCTAGGCCAGCGATAGGAGTACGGTGGGGCGGTGAGGCCTGCGCGGCAGCACAACCGGCCGCGGGGAGGAGGGAGCAGGCAGTCCCGCCGGCGCTTATTTGAGTGGCTAGAGCAGGAAGAGCAGAGATTGAAGAAGCACGACGGCCGTTGGATGGACATCCAACAGTATACAGGCCATCTGTGGAAAGCCTCAAATCTGTGGAAAATAGCATTACAGCCCATATTGTGGCCACGGTTAAAAAATGAACCAAAATTTTGCATATGTCGGTGCGGTCTGAACTGTTTTTAATCCCGAAATTTTGAGTCACATTCAGACTGATTCTAAAAATAAATGTATATCAATAAAATCCAATAAATTGTCCATGCATAAAAATCAATGCAATTTAAAATCTCGAAATGAAAAAAAGATGTTTGAAAATAATTGCCGGTTTTGTCAGGACCCCGATCCGAAGTCACACTAATCGAGCATGTAACACATCATATCACTTTGCGGCCTCACGCATGGTATTTCCACGGGTGCCACCTTACCTGGCCCGGGACTGTTTGCGCCTTTTGGCTCATGTATATGATAGTGTCGCTAGCATCCATATGACAAAGAACCCGGGATGACATGGCTAGTCGTGAACCCAAAGTGGCACTAACTTAGGGGGACAAGCATACACGAATCAACATCGAGCATGTCAGTCAGCAGCGTGCGAATCTGGGCTGTAGCATTGGGCTAACAGGACTCCGGTGAACTGGGCTATAGCAGGCTAGACAGGACTCTCGATGTCACCGCATGACATTTCCCCGAAGAGACAGACACAGGAACGAAGTGAATCACATGCCGGCCAGTCATGTGTTCCGGAGCAGTAGTGCTGGGCTAGCAGGACTGCGGTGAACCGGGCTATAGCGGACTACTATGGCTCATGGAAGCACAAGACTACATTTCCCCATAAGAGAGGCTACCAAGGATAAACAACTAGGTTGTCGGATCCCACACATATCAAGCATTTCAATTATACACACATGGCATCACAACATAACTCTACGACTCAAATTATTTATTCATTAGGCTCCGAGGAGCCAAGTATTACAAACATGGTCTAATGACCCAACATACAGAGCATACAAGCAACAAGCACATGCGGAAGCTTAACTAGTCTGAGTACAGACAACTACAAAAGAAGAAGGCTGAGAAGCCTGACTATCTACAAGACCCTGCTGCGGGCACAAGATTGTAGCTGAGGTAACAAGCTGAACGTCGAAGTCCACGTGGAACTACTAGTGAAACAGAAGTCTCTCTTCAAAACATAAATTAAGCAAACGTGAGTACAAATGTACCCAGCAAGACTTACATCAGAACTAACTATGTATGCATCGGTATCAACAAAGGGGGTTGATGGAGTTTGACTGCATCAAGCCAGCTTTGACTCAGTGGCTAACCTGAACTACGACTGCAAGCAACTCTTTTGAGGTGGCGCACACGAGTCCACATATTCACCATATCAATACACCACTATGGACCCGCTCCCATCTCCCTACGAGAACGCCATCCAGAGCACTCACGCTTATCTTGCGCATTTTAGAGTATCCACTTTCACTCGTCTATGAACTGTTATAGGCAACCCAGAAGTCCTTTGTCGCGGACACGGCTATTCGAATAGATGATGTTAAACCTACAGGGGTGTACTTCCTCACACACGCTCTCTCCACTTACCACCATGTACACGTCGTGTATCTCGGCAACCTTCAAGCGCAAGCCTGCCGAGGGAGTCGGCCACGACCTGACTAACCACACAAGTCTCTAGTCCAGGTTTACCGCCTATTCAGGTTCCATCCGCGAGGAGATCCGGCCGGAGTTTCGCTCACAGCCCCAAACAATGTGTGCAGGGTTCCCGAGACACCAAACGGGTGCCCGGTACACCGTGCCACGGTGTATCTACCGCATCATAGCCCACCCCTAGGGTCAGTGCTACGCACGGCCGCCAACACATATCCTATAAACACCAGAAACTAGTTTCAACTCCTGGACAGAGGACTAGGGCAGTTAATAAGTCGAGAGGGTCAATTAAGGATCCCAATGAGTGGTAGTAGCTGTTCATGGATCACAAACACAGAACTCAGTTCCTGAGAACGGTTTCAATGAGATAACCCACCATGTACTCCTACATGGCCTCTCACCACTACCTTTACCAAATCGTGTTCACACAGTTAGCTCACACATAATAGGACATGTTCATCACCATTCCAATTCATCCTCGATGAATCAGACCTGACTCAACACTAAGCAGTAGCAGGCATGATAAACAAACATGAATGAGTAGGCACATCAAGGCTCAAACAACTCCTACTCATGCTAGTGGGTTTCATCTATTTACTGTGGCAATGACAGGTCATGCAGAGGAAAGGGGTTCAACTACCGCAGCATGTAACAGTTGAATCGTTGTTGTCCTAATGCAGTAAAAGAGAGCAGGAGCGAGAGAGTGGGATTGTATCGGAATGAACAAGGGGGTTTTGCTTGCATGGCACTTCTGAAGATAATATAGCTCTTCATCACTGTCATCGATCACATCCTCGGAAACACCATCTATTGAGAGGGGATGGTTACCGGCAAACAGAGAAGGACACAATCAATTCAATGCAACAATATGATGCATGATCATGACATGGAAATATGCTTGTGTTTGAGCTAATGCAACTAGAGTCCAGATTAGATGAAGTTGGTTCGAACCCAAGGTTCAAATTCAAACTTCATATGTCAATAAACAAATTCCACTTACATTGTTTGTCCTAAATAGTGATGTTAACTTGCTCAAACATGCATGATCATGACATAAACACATTCTTCATATTTTTCTGATCATTTTTCATATATAACTTATTTCCATTGGAGTTATAGATTATTTTCTATGATTTTTCAAAGTTTTGGATATTTTCAAAAATAAATAAATCATTTAAGATTTATTTAAATTCCAAAAAAGAATTACTGTGTCAGCCTGACATTGTCATGATGTCAGCAGCTCAACGGGGCACGGTCCAAGTCAAACCTGACCAGTGGGTCCCGCGTGTCAGTGTCTAACTAAACTAACCTAGTTTAATTAGCACTAACCTAGGTCAAACTAATTAAATTTAAACGTAGACAAGATTAATTAGCCGGGAGGGGCCCGCATGTCATAGAACCAGGGGCTTAAATCCCCTGGTCAACCAGGGCTAAACCACCGGCGGTCAAAGCGGTCAACCCGCCGGCATTTAGCCGACGGCGACCAACCAGAGCGGCGGCGGCTCGCTGGAGTGGCGCTAGGGGCAGCAGTTGGGCATGCTGAGGGCACTAGCAGGGAGCACATGCTCCCGCGCATCCAGGGGAGGCGGCGGCAGGTTGTGGGGATCCCAGAGTCGACGACGGCGAGCACTTGGGCGGTGGCCAGAGCTCGGCTGTGCACGGCGGCGCGGCTGCAGCAGGCAAAAGCGTGAACTAAAGTGTGAACCAAATGGTCGCCGGAGCAACGCCGGCGACATGCTCTTTTGGCGGAGCGTCTCGGCTGCGGTGGAGGAGGCGGTTAGAGGGCGCAAACAAATCAAAGAAGAGGGGGAGGCGGCATAGAAGCTCACGGCGGTTGCGACGACCGTCGAAGCGGGCTTGGGGGTGGTCGGAGCTGAGCAGGGCGGCGAGGTCGATCTCGGTGGACCGAGGTTGAAGAAGACGGCGTGGTTGGTGTTTGAGGGCGTCCGGCGGGGCATGGCTCGGTGAGGGGGTCTAGGACGACGTCATGGAGCTCGTGGACCTGTCGGGGAAGCGAGGGACGGCCGGTGGCTACGAGGGCGACGAAGGCCAGCGACGGTGCTGCTCAGCCGGTGAGAGAGAGGGAGCCAGGGGAGGGGAGAGGCTGCGGTGCGCGCGATAGAGAGGTCAGGGGGGGTGCTTGGCGTTGTCTAGAGCCGTGCAGAGCGAGCAGGCAGCCTGGTGGTGGCATGGGGTGGCCGTGCGCGCGTCGGGCATGCGCTGTGCGTCCGACTGGCGGGAGGAAGAAGACCTCCCTGCCCCTGGTGGGCTGGGCCAGCCAGATGGGCTGCCAGGTGAGCGCCAGGTAAGTGCGTGTAGGTATTCTATCCTTTTTCTTTTGTTTCAGGTTTCTATTTAGTTCCTCTCTGTTTTGATTTAGTTTTAGAACTAAATCATATTATTAAATTCTGAACATGAATATGGGCACTAACTGAATTAATCCAGAGGCCCTCAAGTGATTTCAGAATATTTGGAGCATTTAAAATGTTTAGAAAATTCAAATGCCCCAATTCAAATATAATATGGGTTAATTCAAAATCCATAAATGGCCAACAATTATGCTCATGATTTTTGGCAGAGGTTTTCACCTTTAAAGAAAATCATGACCATTTTGGGTTCTTGACGAAGGTGCTAGGTTTTAATCAATCCCCATTTTAAGGTTTCATAAAATTTAAACATCATGCATGGATGCTAATGCAAAGACAGACAAGGTCTAAGCTAGGGTTGTGACAGGTTTGATGTGTTTTAAAAATGTACAACCCATTTCTCATTACTGATAGGCCATTTTGTCGGCCAGCCGAATGAAGCTCTCCTCGTCTTGAAAGATTTCCAGCCCAACAGGCCTGATAAAGCGATTTACTTGACAAATCACAAAAGAACTGGGCTAGCCATTTTCAGAAAGAAAAAAACTACTGGGCTGGTCTGTGGTAAACATAAAAGAAAAGGTTGTCTAGACAGGCCAGAGTGTCCCACACAGCCTAGTTGAAACACTGCTTCCGTCTCAAAAACAAATTAGATAAATGCCACTTCAATTATGGCGATTCATAAATATGCCACTGCAATTTCCAAACTTTGAAAAATGCCACTGCAATTTTTGCAAACTTTTAAAAACGCCACTGCAGTTTGCAAACTTTGAAAAACGCCACTCCAGACTTCAAAAAATGCCACTAGAAATGGCATGAAATGGCATTTTTCAAAGTTTGGAAATTGTAGTGGCATTTCTCGGATACACCAGATTTGGAGTGGCATTTATCAAATTAACCCAAAACAAAAATAATTGGGCGAGCTGCTGGGTCCCTGGTGTCAGCCGCTCGTTGTGCAATTCTCTCGTTTATTGACTATGTTGACAATGGCATGGGACCCAAATGTCAGAAATCCACTAGGCAGGTCCATTTTTTTATTGGCTTGAAATAAGGAGGCACTTGCTTGCGTACTGCCATGACCTTGGCGGGTCCCTGCTGTCATCCTCTCCACATACAATCATCTCCTGACTGTGTACGCATCAACTTGCTAGGCCCACAAGTCAGCCTCTAAACCGTGGAGGACAAATACAACGCATTTTTTCTGCGTACAGTACCAGTTAGTCGTGCTTCAAAACTGATCGGCACGCCAATAAAAAATAAAGGCCGATAACTAATGTGGCACCTCGGGCCAACGCGACCAGATGGCATTTTGCACGAGAAATTACACACCATGTTTCGTTGACATGTGGTCCCGTTCCAACATCTCAGTGAGACGACGGCGAGTAGTAGGAGTATTTCCGAACGGACATGTAGGCCGGGGCGCCTCTTCGTGAACCATGGCCAACTCGCAACCGTCCACCGACTCTTCGCCTTAGCCTCTCGATTTGGAACTGCTGTCGCACGCTCCTCCTCTCCCTCCTCCATTTTCCTTCAGCCCTTCACCCTTTCTTCTGCCATTGTTCGATCGTCATCTCCATGGAGGGAACAGGCTGGAAACGACCCTGTTATTCTTGCCCCGATAAGAAAGATGACGTGGTGGAGGAACTCATTGATCGGTGCGATGCCATCACCTCGGCTAGCATGGCAGATTCGTTCAACCCCATTCTGGACTCAACTAATAACATCATTGCAAGGAACCCAAGAGTCAAGGAGCGGTTTGATCTCCCCTGTCTTCTTCGTCGTGACCCTGATGACTGGCGTCGGCGCGACGGAGGCCTCGCCCTGTGCAAGTTGATGCCACTTGATAATGATATGTATGATGTTAAGATGCCATCGCTTGAGGGCAAGGCTTGGGCGGGCGCAAATGGAGATTGGGTTGTTTACATTGGGTCCAACTGCGAGTGGGAACTTGTGAATGTGTACACTCATCACCGGGTTCCACTTCCAAAAATCTCAGCACACTGCCCAGAGGTTGAGCACACCGGTAATGTATGCACGTTCAAACACGATTATTTGTGACTATCTTTTATGAAAATAGCAATTTTTCAAGTTCCCAACCGCTCTTGGAATTACAATAACTATCAAGTTGTTGCTATCTTCGTCAAGCTTGTTGCCGTCCTTCGTGGTTCGACTCGATGGATATTGCTCAAAATCAGTTTCTGTACATGGATGAGTACTATGATGCAATTCAATACGAGGGCCTTGTGTTTGCTGCCACCACTCGTGGCACTGTTTTTGCATGGCATCCTAGTAGTTTCGGTACGTTTGTCTTCCATTGTAATTATAATTGTTTCATCCACATGCATGCGGGTTAGCAAGTTTCCCTTTACTAATTAACCTTCTTCTTGTGTTTCCAAGGTCCTGTGAACATCCCACCACCTATACTTGAAAATTTGTGTAACCATGGGGGAGATGCTGATGGTGATGATCACGAGCCGCGCCCATATACTCTGTGGTGCCTGGCAACTAATTCCGATGGATCACCTCTTCATGTGTGTATACAGCCCACTAATGATGTTACTACTAAGGAAGCAGGTGTCTCCCATGGTCGCACTCTCCGAACCTATTCCAACACCCATTGCATGGTATTCGGGATGGATACTAGTGTGCTAGCGCCAACTCCTTCTCCCTGGCACAGAATTGATAGTCTTGGAGAAAACTCGCTCTTCCTTGGACAAAACAATCTGATGATGGTGAAAGGTGATCCAACTGCTGTTGACACATTTATGAGAAGCTACTGTGTCTATACCTCGGACATTTGGGTGGTTCCTGCCCTGGTGCTGATATAGTAGGCCGCTGAAGCCTGGATGATCAGTCCTGCGTTGGTCTCCAGATCGACAATGGATGGACCATCCCAGAGAATCACTTGTGGTTAAAAGCAAGCGTTTCCAACGCCGCGGAATGGTTGAGTTGAAGTTCATTTCATGGCTTGTTATTTGTTGTGTGGTGAAAACTTTAGTATTTATAAAGTATCCTCGTTGTCGATGTGGGTTCATGACATGTTGTATGTATTAAAATGATATGCCTGTGATAAACTTACTAAATTTATCAATGGCTTTCGAGTCGCTTCTCTGAGTGAGTGGTGCGACGAGGCAAAAAAATATTTTCCAAATACATAATTGTACGTGCATTGCAACAGGTTATCGGATGAGGCCAATCAACAATAGTAGTACACTATTTGTACTAGCTTCACATGCTTCGCTCGTCGGGCGGGTGATTTTACTGTAGCCATATGTTAATGTGTTCGTTGTACGTAACCAGCACCTCGAATCCTCGATACTAGTATACTATATAGTAGTAGGAGTAAGTAGTAGGAGTAGTAGGGTGGCATGGGCCAGAACAAGCATTCACGTCCAGGAGTACGGCACACGCCACCACTACCACATCCATCTAACACCATATTATTTCTTGGAGTCCGTGCTAGAGAAATATCTTCAACCTCGTCTTTTCTCTAACTTTAGCCATTGCGCGGCGGGCGAGGTGGGGGTTTGCCGATAGTCGGTTTCCTTAACTGTGGTCCCACTTGTAAGGCCAACTCCAACGCACGACCCCAAATGCACCTCCGTTTTGCACGAATTCCAACTAAAATTTTGACCAGAAAAGCAAGACCAAAGAAAACAAGAACCACAAGAATACATTTTATTACTCCTGTAAGTTGCATTAGTGCCTTCTCGATGCATTCATTGTTGATCTGCGGAGGCTCGATCTTGCGTCTGCGCTAGCTAAAAGTGATAGAACATCTACTAAATTGCGCTCTATCAATATATGGATGTACTTTTCTTCCCAATACAAAAACTTGCATCCATTCTACTACCTCCGTTGCACAATACATGCCTTCTATTTTTGGACATGTCTTAGTATATAGGTACATCCATTTTTGGACAGATGGAAGTCAAGTATTTTGGAACGGAGGGAGTACACATTAATATTTTTAAGTTAGCACAACTAGTCTAATCCGAGAGCAGAACCGAAGATTTGGCTGGGTTCTTCCTCCTTTTGCCGACATGTGGGACATCCAGCATCCAGGTCGCGTCATGAAGGAAAATAGAGTGGTAGTTGAAGCCACGAGATGTGCATCTTGGGTTAAACTGTAAATAGAATCTTACTACTCTTGAGTAACTCCAAAAGCGGCCACCGAAGATCTTTATTGGAATTTTTTTCATCAACAGCACGTCGAGGTGAAAGATGTGCAGGTTCAGTGGGTCCTCTTGCGTTTTCACTGTCATGTGGGGCCGCATGTGCGCAAACAGACGATGGGCTTCACGCGCCCGCTGGCTGGCTGAGAAGAGAGATAGAGGAGGGCTGAGCACGGACTGCAGGAAATTTGTTCTACATACCTTGATATAGGATCGATATAGTGGGGTGGCATGGGCCATAACTAGCATTCACGTCTAGCAATACGGCACACGCCACCCACACGAGTCCCATCCGACACCAATTTTCTTGGAGTCCATGCTACAACAATCTCCTCTCTCTCCTGTTTTCTCAGCCATCGCGCGGTGGGCGGGGTGGGGGTTTGCCGATAGTCGGTTTGCTCAACTGCGGTCCCACTTGTAAGTGAAAATGCAACACCGCACGCATTCCCGCTTGAGCGGCATGCCGGACCAACCGTGTGGGGCTGCGACGCGAACACGGCAGGCTTTTCCTTTTGAACTCGTAACTTGTAAAATTTGGTTCTACTCCATGGCATGACCGATAGATAGAAAATAACGATTTTGCCCAGAGTCATGAGAAGTTTGGTTATGGCGCCGTTCATGCATGGAGTACGTATGAAAATTATGAAGTTGATGCGAAAGGTAAGATAATTACTGTAGTATCATAAACTACTACATGGATTTGACGAAAAGATAAAAATACATACAGATCCATCAACATTCAACGACATCCTCACGCCCTAGTGCGCCGGGTCACCAACCGATGTGTAACACCCCAGATATGATTTACCCAATATGTACTCCAACTCTTGTCGTTTTTGGCCTTAAGTTATTTTATTTTCTCGGGTTCGGGTCTTTGTCTCCGTGTATTGTTATTGTTGTCTTGCATCTCATATCATGTCATCATGTGCATTGCATTTGCATACGTGTTCATCTCATGCATCCGAACATTTTCCCCGTTGTCCATTTTGCATTTCGGTGCTTCGTTCTCATCCGGTGGTCATTTCTACCTTTCTTTCGTGTGTGGGGATTAAACATTTCCAGATTGGACCGAGACTTGCCAAGCGGCCTTGGTTTACTACCGGTAGACCGCCTGTCAAGTTTCGTACCATTTGGACTTCGTTTGATGCTCCAACGGTTAACCGAGGGACCGAAAAGGCCTCATGTGTGTTGCAGCCCAACACCCCTCCAATTTGACCGAAAACCCACCAATACCTTCTCCATCATCTAGAACGTTCGATCACGATCGCGTGGCCGAAAACCGCCCCTCATTTGGACTCTCCTAGCTCCCTCTACCTATAAATATAGCCTCCCCTCCGAAAATCCCGGGTCATTTCGCACCCAAACCTAGCCCCCGTCCTCTCCGCGCCCAGCCAGCCAGGATGCGACACGTGGCACGCCGGCCACCTCCCACCGCCGCGGCCCGCCGAGTCCGGAACCGGCCCCCGCGGCCCACGTCACCCGCCGCCAGCTACCGCGCGCCCCGCGCCTCCTCACCGCTCGCGCGTAGCCGCACTTCGCCCTGGCCGGCCGCCGCATTCCTCACCGGCCGGAGGAGAGCTCCGACTCCGGCGAGCCCCCCTCACCGCCCGAGCCGGCGCCGACCTCCACCGCGCTCCTCCGTCGTCCTCTCCGCCCGGATCCGGCCACCCCACCTCTTCCTCGTCAACGCCGGCGCTCCCAAGTCCGATTCCGGTGACTCTCCGACGAGCACCTCGAAACGCGTGCGATCCGGATCTAGATCTGGATCCCGACGGTTGACTTTTGCCCAAACCCTAGTTCATATTGCCATGTTCATTGCATCGTAACTCCTCATCCGTAGCTGCGTTTTGGGCATATAGCATATCAAAATGTTCGTCTCAGAGAGTACATCATTTCATCTCATTGCATCATTTTCATTTGTGTTCATCTTGATGCCCAAAATGCTGTTAGAAGAATGCTATTTGAGATAATTGTCAGATCTGCTGCTCCATTTAGATATTTGTCATTTTTGCCATGATTATTGTGTGCATGATATGCCCATGAGCTCTACATATGTTTTGTTAAGGGTTTTGCCATCTTTCCAGAGGTGCAACCCATGTATTTTTGTGATGTGTATGGTGACTAGCACAAGCTTGCAAAGTGAGGCACATGGTAATGCTGATTTCAGGGACTTAGCATTTCCACTAAGTCCTTGAGCTATTTATCTCATATGGCCTTATGTTCATGTTGTTTCCTTGTGATCCATGCCTCTTTTGAGCATGATCAGTAAGGATGTTTTGTTAATCTTGTAGTTCTCTATCCATCCATGTCTTTGTTTGCAATTATGGAGCACCCTATCTTGAGTCAATCGAGCTCTACTTTTGCTATTTCGTGAATCTGGCCAGATTGTCTACTTGTTAGCGATTTTTGCGAGGATGTTGTAGTTGATCCGTGCATGCTATGTTATTGTTCTTGCCATGTCTAGCTTGCATTTTATGTATTCTTGATGGGTGTATGCTTAGCTTGACATGACTTGCTCTGTAGTGAGTGCATCGAGCTCGTAAACATGCCTACTTGATATCTGTTTTCAGCATGCTCCAGTTTTCAGTCTGAGAACTGATTATGTTTTTGCCATGTTCACATGCTTGCAAATGTATTTTCTGATCCCTTTTGGCTCAAGGTCACTAAGGGACTTTTGTTAAGCTCTTTGAGTAGCTCGATGCCATGCTTTACTTTGCCATGTTCAGGTCCTGTAGCATGTAGTATTGTTGCTCCCAAGAGTGCTATCTGATCTGAAATTGCAGACAAGTGTTAATTTCACTAAGTCTGAGATCTGTTTGCCAAATGCATATTTGCCATGCTTGTTTGAACCTGTTATTGGATGAATTGGCCATAGCTCAGTGCTAGACTTTTGTTAAGCATCTTCAATGCATCCCTGCCATGTATTTTGTTGCCATGTTTGGGTGCTGTAGCGTGTTCATCTTGTTGCATTTAGATGGCTACTTGCTGTAAATCGCACACCGTGGTCATATTTAAATCGCTTGCCATTTCCAAACTGTAACTCCGATTCCGGTGATCTTTATATCATTTTCAAGCAATTTCATCTCATCTTTCCAGTGGCACACTTTGTTTTCCAAGTTGAGGCCAGGTTCATTCATTCCTTGTCAATTCTTGCATATGCATCACATATCGCATCCCGCATAGCATACCATGTTTGCATCATCTTGTTTGATCCTTGCACGTGGTTGATTGTGTCCTTGTTGCTTGTTTGTCTTGTTTGGGTTGAGCCAGGAGACGAGTTCTCTAACAAGGAGCCCGTTGAGTTTGCTTTCAAGGATCTATTCAACTCTGACAACTTTGCAGGCAAGATGATCATACCCTCGAAATCACTACTATCTTTGCTTTGCTAGATGCTCGCTCTTTTGCTATGCCAATGCTATGATGCCTACCACTTGCTTTCAAGCCTCCCAAATTGCCATGTCAAACCTCTAACCCTCCATGTCCTAGCAAACCGTTGATTGGCTATGTTACCGCTTTGCTCAGCCCCTCTTATAGTGTTGCTAGTTGCAGGTGAAGATTGGAGACCGTTCCTTGTTGGAACACTATTTACTTGTTGGGATATCATTATATTGCCATGTTATCTTAATGCATCTATATACTTGGTAAAGGGTGGAAGGCTCGGCCTCTCGCCTAGTGTTTTGTTCCACTCTTGCCGCCCTAGTTTCCGTCATATCGGTGTTATGTTCCCGGATTTTGTGTGCCTTACGCGGTTGGGTTATAATGGGAACCCCTTGATAGTTCGCCTTGAATAAAGCTTTTCCAGCATGCCCAACCTTGGTTTTACCATTTTCCACCTAGCCTCTTTTTCCCTTGGGTTTCTGGAGCCCAAGGGTCATCTTATTTTAAACCCCCCCGGGCTAGTGCTCCTCTGAGTGTTGGTCCGACTGAGCTGCCTGCGGGGCCACCTCGGGGAAACTTGAGGGTTGGTTTTACTCGTAGCTAGTCTCATCTGAGTGTGCCTTGAGAACGAGATATGTGCAACTCCTATCGGGATTTGTCGGCACATTCGGGCGGTGTTGCTGGATTTGTTTTAACCTGTCGAAGTGTCTTGAAGAACCGAGGTACCGAGTCTGATCGGAATGTCTCGGGAGGAGGTATATTCCTTCGTTGGCCATGAGAGCTTGTCATGGGCTAAGTTGGGACTCCCCTGTAGGGATTTGAACTTTCGAAAGTCGTGCCCACGGTTATGGGCAGATGGGAATTTGTTAATTCCGGTTGTAGATAACTTGAACCTTAACTTAATTAAAAAGAATCAACTATGTGAGTTACCATGATGGCCTCTTTTCGGCAGAGTCCGGGAAGTGGACACGGTGTTGGAGTAATGCCTGCCGCAGGTTTGCCCTTTTAGTTATTCGTTCGCGCATTGCCTCCTCTTCTCTCTCTCTTTTGCGAACATGATAGCCACCATATAAGCTAGTCGCTTGCTGCAGCTCCACATATATTTACCTTGCCTTACCTATTAAGCTGAAATAGTCTTGATCATGAGGGTGCGAGATTGTTGAGTCCTTGTGGCTCACAGATTACTATTACACCAGATGCAGGGCCTGACGATTCCACTCCAAATGGCGCGCTTGAGCTCAAGTGGGAGTTCGACGAGGACTCTCAACAATACTATGTTTCTTTTCCTGATGATCAGTAGTGGTGCCCAGTTGGGGTGATCGGGACCATGTCGCATGTTGGGTTATCTTTTATTTTGGCGCCGTTGTCAGGCCATGAGTATTGAATGTTGTAATGCTATTTATGTACTTGATTGACGTGGCGAGTGTGAGCCAACTATGTTATCTCCCCTTTTAATACCTATATTACATGGGATGTTGTGAAGATTGCCTAACTTGCGACATATGCCTTCAATGCGATTATGCCTCTAAGTCGTACCTCGACACGTGGGAGATATAGTCGCATCGAGGGTGTTACACGATGTGTGAGGAGCAGCGGCGTTGGCGGCGAGCTCAACGTGCTTCTGAACAGTGTCGTCCAAGGTTGCCCTGTGCTCCAAGAAGGCCAGCGTCCTATCGTCCTCCTCTTGCATGTAGTAGTCCTTGTGGACGATTTGCACGTAGACGTGGGTGATTATGTCAATGGTGACTTGATTTTCTACATGTACTGTACTACTACGGAGTGCATGCATGTGTGTACGCATTATTCCCTCTAGTAATATATGCCGTGCTATAACTACCAATGCTATCTTTCAGGCCGATCGCTAGTCGCCTTGGTCCCATAGATTTTTTTTCTTTTTTCTGAAGCGCGCTGTATAAACAGTAACGGATGGAGTAGAATGAGCGGATTCAAAGAAGAGCATATTGATGGTTGCTTCTTCAGAACAACTTACAGTGGGAAAGGTGGGGCTTATGATTTGATTGCTCATTACTCACTATTAATCCGACGCAATGACTAGGCTGAGTCTCCCATGCGGTTGTGCACTAACCCCTCGGTTCTTAACTATACTCCGGAGTATTTGTCTTTCTAGAGATTTCAACGAGTGACTACTCAAATATTCTTCTTCTTGAGATTTCAAATGGACTGGCACATACGGATGTATATAGACATATTTTAGAGTGTAGATTCACTCATTTTTCTCTGTATGTAGTCACTTGTTGAAATCTCTGTTAAGACGAATAGAATATTTAGGAACGGAGGGAGTACACATATGAAGCAAAATGAGTGAATCTACACTCTAAAATATGCCCGATTGAAATTTGTAAAAAGACAAATATATAGGAACAAAGGAGTATAATTTTGTGCATGGCACATGGACCCAGATGATGAAGAGGCTTTTGGCAATGCTATCAGGCTTCTATCATTTGTTTACATAATTGACGTACTATACAAATAATTTTCCAGCGACATGAAATTGTACAATGGAGTGAGATTTTAGCTTTTGTTTCGCGGGTCTTGCCATCGATGCTCTTTCGGAAACAATAAAAAACTAACTTCCTTGCTAATTCATGTCAATTATTAGCAGATCAGAGCTAATAATTACATCACAATTGAAGACAAAGTTGTGAGAAGTTGTTAAATTAAAATTGATACATGCTTTTATTGGCAGCAACGTCCCCCCAATTAACTATAGAGGTACAATGGCTGGTATATGTGTGGAGGAGGAGAGAGGCCTACCTCATGTATTAAGGAGATCAATCTGCCTTATGTATTAAGGGAGATCGATTGGCCTCCATGCATATGTGCAGGAGATGAATAAGGCTGGGAGAGAGACAGAGCTAGAGTGTTGGAGGGGTGGTACACTAGTAGAAAAAGGGCCTATAGTCCTGGTTCATAAGGGCCTTTAGTCCCGGTTCCTGAACCGGGACTAAAGTGTCGGTACTAATGCCCCGACCCTTTAGTCCCGGTTCAATCCAGAACCGGGACTGATGGGCCTCCACGTGGGCAGTGCGCAGAGCCCAGGCAGGAGACCCTTTGGTCCCGGTTGGTGGCACCAACCGGGACTAATAGGCATCCACGTGTTAGCATTTCTGTGGCTGGGGTTTTTTTTGAAGGGGGGGGGGGTTTGGGGGTTTTGGGGGGTTAATTTACATGTTTCATATATTGTGTTAGGTAGCTATAATTAATAGAGAGAAGTGTCCTCTCTTATGTCCGTGCTTGGTCGACGCTACGTACTATACATACGTATAGAGAGGACTAGACACGCTAGCTAGCTAGTAAGCAAATGAAGGAAACAGAAGATCGTCATGAACATATATGCATACAGAGAGAAGTGATATCGACCACCTCTCCTTCTCCGAGAGATTGGTCGAACAACAAGTTCTCGTATATCTATCCGACACTACCGGCTACATATATACAATAATTATCTCTTACAAATATAATCATACGGACTCATGGTTCACATAGTATTCTCCGTCTTCAGCGATCACGTGGTCAAGAAAGAATGCCGCCAATTCCTCTTGAATTGCTCGCATGCGAGCTGGTGCTAGGAGTTCATCCCGCTTCTGAAACATCTAATTTGAAGAAGGGGGTCAATACATATATATATGAATGAATGAAACTCAACACAGATGATGGTAATAAAATAAAATTGTGCATGTTGTTATTTACGTACTTCATATTGTTCGTCAGAGTACCCGCCCCGCTCACAGGTCGTGTGGCGGATGGACTCGCAGACGTAGTATCCACATAAATCATTCCCTTGTTCCTGCCACAACCACTTTACAAGAAATAGAGGTCAATGAAACTAATAAGAAAGAATGCTAAATGGTATTGATGAAACTAGCGCTTGAATCACTAGCTAGGAGATGCGCGGAACATGCTACTATAGTACTTACTTTCGCGTGTCTAAATTCCAGCTCCTTCGGCAGTCCCGGAACTTTTCTGGTGAATTTTCTCCAAACCCTGCTGGACAAAGAAAACAATTACTTGATATCAGGAAATGAACAAAGTTGCTGATATGGTGGATAATGATCGATTTAACTTACTTCTTGAGGATTTCAGTCATGTCCGCATACTCCTGGGGATCTTTTCGTTTAGAGTCCAAGACAGTTACTACTCCCCGCTCAAGCCTAATCTCTAGGAGAATATAGTGGTACCTGCGCACGCATGCATAACTCATCAATTACATTACTATAACCTGGACTAATATATAAGGGAAACCGAATATGCACAAGACAGTAACACTCACTTGAAGTTGTAAGGAAAGAGTATTATATCTTTGTTTTCATTTTTTTTGAATGATCGTAGCAAGTTGGTCTCGGTATCTTCAGGATGATGTTCAACCTTAGTTGCATCTATGAGATATGTGTTAACGAACCCAATATCACCGATTTGTCTTTTCTTCAATTCGGCGATCTTCAATTTGCATAATATAGTGAGGATAATTATAAATACATGCAATGAAAGAGATGAGCTATATTGAGAGACTTAATGACAGAAGTAGTAGTACTTACAGACAGTAGCAGGTGACCGTTGTTTTATCGAGGGCCAATTGATTGAAAAACTGATAGAACTCCTCAAATGGAATAGGCAACAGTTCAATTCCAACGAGGTCATGCTCCGGTTTAACTCTCGCATACAAAGTACTCCTCCCCTCAGACTCTCTGTAGATTTTCAAGTACCAATCATGTAATCTTCGCATCATTGTTGTTAAAGATTTTTCATCTTTGACGAGAGGCTTCCTGTACTCGTATCTGTGTATCTGCACCTCCATGGGATCATAATGTACATCGTCGGGCAGGTAATCGTCAACATTGCAATAACCGGGCACCATCCTCGGATCGACGATGTCGCTAGGCACCTTGAGCAGGGGGCACGATTGCTTCGCTTGTTCGCCGAGCTGGGCAATTTGTTTCCTAGCTGCTCATCATTCTTTTAGCCTTTGATCACTGACTGTACTTCCCGACCGCTCCGCTTCGGCCCATGTCTTTGCAATAATGCGCTCATAGTTGCCTTTCGGTGGAGACTTGAGTGGTTTTGCCAGGGCAGCCAGAGTGCGCTTCACTTTCACCGGATCTACCTTCTCCTCCGGAGGTGGATGTCTCTTTGCTTTCAACCTTTTAAACCAGTCATCCACTTCGGTTCCCGCGATCTTCGCGTTCTCCTCCAGGGTCCTCTCGTATGGTAACTTCTGTGGACTCTTCAGAGAAGGACCGAATCTGTATGTCCTCCCGCCTCTGGTTGTACTCCTAGACGCCGGCCGAGCAGACAGAGCAGTTGTCTTCTTTACATGCTTACGAGGCGGAGGAGAAGGACTACGACGTGCCAGAGCAGCTGCCGGAGCGGCGGTGGGTCTCTTCCGCCCTTGCTGACGAGGCGGAGAAGGAGGAGGCTAGCTGCTCGGGCGCGCCGGCGCAAGCAGAGAAGGAGGCGGAGTGCCGCCACGCACTAGAGAAGGAGCCGGCCGAGGGCCCTGATCATCACTCACCGGAGGAGGAGGCGGTGGAGGAGGCAGAGTGCCCTGACTCGCCGGAGGAGGAGGAGGCGGAGGCGTCCAGTTCGGAAGGTTGATGAGCTCCTTCCGCCATAGGCATGGAGTCTTCAGAGCAGACCCCAGTCGAGACTCCCCTTCACCGGTAGGGTGGTCAAGCTGGAGGTCCTCAAATCCCTTCCTTATTTCATCCACCATCACCCTAGCATATCCTTCTGGAATCGGCCGGCAGTGAAAAGTTGCACCGGGTTCAGTAGGATAAACAGAGCCAACAGCCGCCTTGACCTTCAAATTCATCCATTGCGTCATAAGGTGGCAATTTTGAGACTCCGTGATAGCATCCACGGGATAGCTGGCAGGAGCCGTCAAGGCATGCTCCGGCTGAAGCAGCTCGGTGGAAGCCACGCTGCTTCTGCACTGAGATGGCGGGGTAGCTTCGGGGGAGGCTTCGGCAGTATGTTTGCTGCGATTTGCTTCTTGTTCCTCTATCGCGTCTACCCTTGCTTGCAGCGCCTGCATTTGTGTCTGCTGCACTTTTTTCTTCCTCTCATGGGATTTGTAACCGCCTGCGTCCGGAAATCCAACCTTCCATGGAATGGAGCCTGTCGTGACGCGTGTCCGTCCAGGGTGCTCAGGATTCCCGAGGGCCAGTGTGAGCTTGTCGTTCTCTTTATCTGGAAAGAACGTCCCTTCTTGCGCTGCTTCCATATACTGCTTAAGCTTCCTGGCTGGTAATATCCATTTGATCGTTCGTCCAAATGCACTTCCCTGTCACAGGGTCCAAGGTTCCGCCAGTCCCGAAGAACCAAGTCCGGCAACGGTCTGGCCAGTTAATTGTCTCTGGTTCGATCCCTTTATCAACCAGATCATTCTCAGTCTTGGACCATTTAGGCCGGGCTACGAGGTAGCCACCTGACCCCGTGCGATGGTGAAGCTTCTTCTTCGCAACATTTTGCTTGTTTGTCGCCGACATCTTCTTACTCTTTTCCGATGTCTTGTGGGCCACAAATGCGGGCCAGTGATCTCTGATCTTCTCACATCTGCCCTTGAATTCTGGTGTCTCATTATTTTCAACAAACTTATTCAGCTCTTTCTTCCACCTCCTGAATAGTTCTGCCATCCTCTTAAGAGCAAAAGACTTGATTAATTTCTCTTTAACTGGGTTCTCTGGATTATCCTCTGGAGGTAGGGTGAAATTTGACTTCAGCTCAGTCCAAAGATCATTTTTCTGCATATCATTGACATAAGACACCTCAGGGTCTTCTGTAGCTGGCTTAAACCATTGCTGGATGCTTATCGGGATCTTGTCCCTAACCAGAACCCCGCACTGAGCAACAAATGCGCTCTTTGTCCGGAGGGGTTCAATCGGTTGGCCGTCGGGCGCGATTGCTATGATTTCAAACTTTTCATCCGAGCTCAACTTTTTCTTCGGGCCTCGTCTCTTTACCGAAGTTGTGCTCGACCCGGAGGGCTAGAAAAAAGAACAAAGACTTAATTAATATGTGTACATACCAAAACAATGAATGCATCAATCAGCTAGTCAGCACAGGCTTAACTAATATATATACCTGGATGGACTCGGTTTGGTCACCGGAGCCGTCATCACGGCCTCCTTCTTGCACCGGCATTGGGTCGCCGGAGCCGTCCTCATGTTCTTCTTCTTGCACCGGCATTAGGTCACCGTAGCCAGCTTGTTCGCCCTCTCCTTCCAGACCATCGGTTTTATTGAGAAAAAATGAGACGGCATCACTTCCTTCTGCGATTATGTCCCTCAACAACGCTTCTTTTGCTTCGTCTAGGGCGGTGTCCATAGTTTCTACAAACATTTACAACATGGCAATTATTATTCAAACATGACAGATGGATATATTAGTGCCAAACGTAGAACTAGCTACCTAATCATAATAAGCTATCGGGAGGGGGTATATATCGACAACGACGACACTACATCTATGTCCCTCGACGACCCTCATTCCCGATAAAAAAAAGAGGAAGAAGAAGAAAAAAAGAGGAGAAGAAAGAATAGAGGAGAAGAACTCCTCTATTCTTTCTTCTCCTATTTTTTTTTCTTCTTCCTCTTCTTTTTTTATCCTCTTCTTCCTCTCATGTTCGAGAGGATCGCCGAGGGGTCGGGAGGCTGCCTAGTGTCAAAGGATTCAACAAAACCATGTCTTCATCATTAGGCGAAAGTAACATGTGCATGATGGTACGAAGCTCTTCAAAGTTGTTCTGGAATGGAGTCCCAAATAGGATAATTCAGTTTTTGGTACAAAGTTCAGCAAGAGCCTTCCGAATATCGCTATTTGGAAGGCCTTTGCTGAATTCGTAACAAAAGGTGGACTATCCTATCCGGGACTCCATTCCAGAACAACTTTGCAGAACTTCGTACCAACATGCCCTGGTTACTTCCGGCTAATGATGAAGGCATGGATTTCTTCAATACTTTGACACTAGGAAACCTCTCTCGACCCCTCGGTGATCCTCGACCCCTCGAGCCCTCGACGACCCTGGAACCCTTGACCCCTAGATGACCCTCTTCTTCCTCTCATGTTCGAGAGGATCTCCGAGGGGTCGGGAGGTTGCGTAGTGTCAAAGGATTCAACAAAACCATGTCTTCATCATTAGGCGAAAGTAACATGTGCATGATATGGTACGAAGCTCTTCAAAGTTGTTCTGGAATGGAGTCCCAGATAGGATAATTCGCTTTGTGGTACAAAGTTCAGCAAGAGCCTTCCGAATATCGCTATTTGGAAGGCCTTTGCTGAATTCATACCAAAAGGCGGATTATTCTATCCGGGACTCCATTCCAGAACAACTTTGCAGAACTTCGTACCAACATGCCCTGGTTACTTCCGGCTATTGATGAAGGCATGGATTTCTTCAATACTTTGATACTAGGAAACCTCTCTCGACCCCTCGGCGATCCTCGACGCCTCGAACCCTCGAACCCCCGATAAAAATTAAGAAGAAGAAGAAGAAGAAGAAGAAGAAGAAGAAGAAGAAGAAGAAGAAGAAGAAGAAGAAGAAGAAGAAGAAGAAGAAGAAGAAGAAGAAGAAGAAGAAGAAGAAGAAGAAGAAGAAGAAGAAGAAGAAGAAGAAGAAGAAAGAGGAGAAGAAGAAAGGAATAGCTAGAGGAGAAGAATAACTGAGAAAGTATTCTCCCCTATTCCTTCTTCTTCTCCTCTTTTTTTTCTTCTTCTTCCTCTTTTTTTCCTTTTCTTTTTTTCTCCTCTTCTTCCTCTTCTCTTCTTCCCCTTCTTCGGGTAAGCCCTAGTTTCCCGACCCTTGACCGCTCGACGACACTCTCGACATGCCCTCGTTCCCGATAAAAAAAAGAAGAGAAAGAATAAGAATAAAAAGAGGAGAAGAAAGAATAACGGAGAAGAAGTTCTTCTCATCTATTCTTTCTTCTCCTCTTTTTATTCTTCTTCTTCCTCTTCTTTTTTTCTCTTCTTCCTCTCCTCTTCT
>NC_041388.1:522417838-522418966 GCF_002162155.2 Triticum dicoccoides
TTCCCTGGCTCTCTCATGAATGTCCGACGTTCTTGACCCTCGACCCCCTAAACTAGTTCTCGACCCTCGACCCCCTAAACTAGTTCTCGACCCTCGACCCCCTAAATATCCATATATGAACAAAAATTTCTACTAATGAAAATAACCTAAAAAAAATCATATGATCATCTGTGAACAAAAAAAACATCATTTGATCATCTATCATCTATGAACAAAAAAATCATCATTTGATCATCTATCATCTATGAACAAAAATATTCCTAGATACATAAAAAATTTCTACAAATGAAAATAACCTAAAAAAATCATATATATTTAGCAAATTCTAGCCACATACATCAATACACATATACATTATAGCCACATACACATATACATCACATATGAACAAAAAAAATAAACTAATAAAAATAAAAAAACATATTGCAACATATGAAAAAAACATGGTGGCGCCGGCAGGCCAGAGGGGCATGGCGGTAGGTGCTCACAGAGGGGAGCGGCGCCGGCGTCAGGGCAGATTGCGTCGAGGGCGGCGGCGATAGCGTCGGGGCGGCGCGAGGCAGCGACGGCATCGGGGCGATGCGGGGCGCGGGCGGTGACGGGGCGACGATGACAGGCGCGGGCGACGGCGACGAGGAGCAGGGCGTCGGGGCAGATGGCGTCGAGGGCGGCGGCGACGGCGTTGGGGCAACGCGGGGCGCGAGCGGCGATGGGGCGACGACGACGAGGAGCAGGGCGTCAGGGCAGAGGGTGGCGTCGGCGGCGGGGAGTTGAGGAACTGAATGAAAATTTTGACAAGTGTTGTATATATAGCCAGGCCTTTGGTCCCGGTTGGTGGCACCAACTGGGACTAATGCACCCCTTTAGTCCCGGTTGGTGCCACGAACCGGGGCCAAAGGCCTCTTTTCAGCAGCCGAAAGGGCGGGAAGCGGCGGCCTTTGGTCCCGGTTGGTGGCACCAACCGGGACTAAAGGGGGACATTGGTCACGGTTGGTGCCATGAACCGTGACCAATGTACCCTTTAGTCCCGGTTGGTGTCACCAACTGGGACGAATGGCCTTGTGCTGCCCCGCGCCCAAAAGTTTAGTCCCACCTCGCTAGTTGACAGCGCCCAACACTTGTTTATAA
>NC_041388.1:522419613-522427240 GCF_002162155.2 Triticum dicoccoides
AACACTTTTTTTGTTTTTTGTTTTCTTTGTTTCTTTGTTTATTTTATTTTGTTTCTACTTACAACAAAATACTTATTGTTGCTATTTTTTTTTCCAGTTTTTTTTTGTTTTCTGCATTATTTATTTCCTTTTGTTTTTGCTTTATTTTTTAATTCTTTTTGATTTTAGGTCAGCAAAATTATAAACTTTCTATTAGTGCCATTAGTTTTAGAAAAATTATAAACTTTCTGTTAGTGCCATTAGTTTTCAAATTTGAATAGTTAAAATTTGAATTCTTTGAAAATTGTTTTTATCACAAGTTTGTGATTAACTTACTAAAAAATGAGAGTAGATGAAAGTTGAAAGTTTCTGTTAGTGCCATTAGTTTTAGAAAGTTGAAAGTGGAAAGTTAAAAGTTGGCATGGGCCAGGGACTAATGGTCATGGTATTACGAGGGCTGAACCATACGACATGAAAGCATTTCAAATGAACTCTGAAAAAGTTGAAAGTTGGGATGGTATCATAATTTCACCCACATAGCATGTGCATGTACAAAACGGACAATGGTAGCATGTTCGTGTGTTGCAAAGTTGCGGGAGAAAGTATTCACTTTTTCTTCGCTTGTGTCATTTGCTTATTGCGCCGTATCCATGGATAATCTTCATTGTTTATCAGGATGCTTGGGTCAGCCTTGACATTGAAGGGAGGAATTTCCTGAAACTTTTCATAATCTTCAGACATGTCTGTCTTGCCGTCCACTCCCAGGATGTCCCTTTTTCCTGAAAGAACTATGTGGCGCTTTGGCTCATCGTATGATGTATTCGCTTCCTTATCTTTTCTTTTTCTCGGTTTGGTAGACATGTCCTTCACATAGATAACCTGTGCAACATCATTGGCTAGGACGAACGGTTCGTTAGTGTACCCAAGATTTTTCAGATCCACTATTGTCATTCCGTACTGTGGGTCTACCTGTACCCCGCCGCCTAACAGATTGACCCATTTGCACTTAAACAAAGGGACCTTAAAATCAGGTCCGTAGTCAAGTTCCCATATGTCCACTATGTAACCATAATATGTATCCTTTCCGCTCACGGTTGCTGCATCAAAGCGGACACCGCTGTTTTGGTTGGTGCTCTTTTGATCTTGGGCGATCATGTAAAATGTATTCCCATTTATCTTGTATCCTTTGTAAGTCAATACAGTCAAAGATGGTCCCCTGGACAACAAGTACAACTCATCACAAACAGTGTTGTCACCTCTGAGACGTGTTTCCAACCAACTACTGAAAGTCCTGATGTGTTCACATGTAATCCAGTCGTCGCACTGCTCTGGGTGTTTGGAGCGCAGACTGTTCTTGTGTTCATCGACATACGGGGTCACCAAGGTAGAGTTCTGTAGAACTGTGTAGTGTGCTTGAGACCAAGAATATCCGTCCCTGCATATTATTGAGTCTCTTCCAAGAGTGCCTTTTCCAGTCAGTCTCCCCTCATACCGCGATTTAGGGAGACCTTTCTTGTTAAGGCCAGGAATGAAGTCAACACAAAACCCGATAACATCCTCTGTTTGATGGCCCATGGAGATGCTTCCTTCTGGCCTAGCGCGGTTATGGACATATTTCTTTAGGACTCCCATGAACCTCTCAAAGGGGAACATATTGTGTAGAAATACGGGCCCCAGGATGACAATCTTGTCGACTAGATGAACTAGGACGTGCGTCATGATATTGAAGAAGGATGGTGGGAACACCAGCTCAAAACTGACAAGACATTGCGCCACATCACTCCTTAGCCTTGGTACGATTTCTGGATCGATCACCTTCTGAGAGATTGCATTGAGGAATGCACATAGCTTCACAATGGGTAATCGGACGTTTTCCGGTAGAAGCCCCCTCAATGCAACCGGAAGTAGTTGCATCATAATGACGTGGCAGTCATGAGACTTTAGGTTCTGTAACTTTTTCTCTGGCATATTTATTATACCCTTTATATTCGACGAGAAGCCAGTCGTGACCTTCATACTGAGCAGGCATTCAAAGAAGATTTCTTTCTCTCGTAGCTGGCAGGACCTTTATACTGCTTCGGAGGCATGCCGTATTTTCGTGCAAATGTTGCAGGTCCTCACGTGTCTTAGGTGTATCTTTTGTCTTCCCATACACACCCAACAAGCCAAGAAGGTTCACGCAAAGGTTCTTCGTCACGTGCATCACGTCGATTGAGGAGCGGACCTCTAAGTCTTTCCAGTAGGGTAGGTCCCAAAATATAGATTTCTTCTTCCACATGGGTGCGTGTCCCTCAGCGTCATTCAGAATAGCTAGTCCACCGGGATCCTTTCTAAAGATTATGTAGTGTAAATCATTGACCATAGCAAGCACGTGATCACCGGTGCACATGGCGGGCTTCTTTCGGTGATCTGCCTCGCCTTTGAAATGCTTGCCTTTCTTTCGACATTGATGGTTGGTCGGAAGAAATGGACGATGGCCCAGGTACACATTCTTCCTGCATTTGTCCAAGTATATACTTTCAGTGTCATCTAAACAGTGCGTGCATGCGTGGTATCCTTTGTTTGTCTGTCCTGAAAGGTTACTGAGAGCGGGCCAATCGTTGATGGTCACGAACAGCGACGCCTTAAGGTTAAATTCCTCCTGTCTGTGCTCATCCCATGTACGTACATCGTTTCCATTCCAAAGCTGTAAAAGTTCTTCAACTAATGTTCGTAGGTACACATCAATGTCGTTGCCGGGTTGCTTAGGGCCTTGGATGAGAACTGGCATCATAATGAATTCCGCTTCATGCACATCCAAGGAGGAAGGTTATGCATACATAGAGTCACGGGCCAGGTGCTGTGATTGCTGCTCTGCTCCCCGAAAGGATTAATGCCATCCGCGCTTAAAGCAAACCATACATTCCTTGGGTCCTTTGCAAAATCATCCCAGTACTTTCTCTCGATTTTTCTCCACTGCGACCCGTCAGCGGGTGCTCTCAACTTCCCATCTTTTTTTCGGTTCTCACTGTGCCATCGCATCAACTTGGCATGCTCTTCGTTTTTGAACACACGTTTCAACCGTGGTATTATAGGAGCATACCACATCACCTTCGCAGGAACCCTCTTCCTGGGGGGCTCGCTGTCAACATCACCAGGGTCATCTCGTCTGATCTTATACCGCAATGCACCGCATACCGGGCATGCGTTCAGATCCTTGTATGCACCGCGGTAGAGGATGCAGTCATTAGGGCATGCATGTATCTTCTCCACCTCCAATCCTAGAGGGCATACGACCTTCTTTGCTGCGTATGTACTGTCAGGCAATTCGTTATCCTTTGGAAGCTTCTTCTTCAATATTTTCAGTAGCTTCTCAAATCCTTTGTCAGCCAGAGCATTCTCTGCCTTCCACTGTAACAATTCTAGTACGGTACCGAGCTTTGTGTTGCCATCTTCGCAATTGGGGTATAACCCTTTTTTGTGATCCTCTAACATGCGATCGAACTTCAGCTTCTCCTTTTGACTAATGCATTGCGTCCTTGCATCGACAATGACCCGGCGGAGATCATCATCATCGGGCACATCGTCTGGTTCCTCTTGATCTTCAGCAGCTTCACCCGTGGCAGCATCATTGGGCACATCGTCTGGTTCCTCTTGATCTTCACCAGCTTCCCCCTGTTGCAGCATCACCGTATTCAGGGGGCACATAGTTGTCATCGTACTCTTCTTCTTCGCCATCTTCCATCATAACCCCTATTTCTCCGTGCCTCGTCCAAACATTATAGTGTGGCATGAAACCCTTGTAAAGCAGGTGGAAGTGAAGGATTTTTCGGTTAGAGTAAGACCTCGTATTCCCACATTCAGTGCATGGACAACACATAAAACCATTCTGCTTGTTTGCCTCAGCCGCATCGAGAAACTCATGCACGCCCTTAATGTACTCGCGGGTGTGTCTGTCACCGTACATAAGTGTCCAAATTAATAGAAGTTCATCATCACATTAAAACCAAAGTGCATACATAGTTCTCATCTAACATCATATAGCTCTCCAGAGCATCTAATTAATTAAACCATACATTGAAACTATGTAAAACATTTCAATGCGAAAACAAATGCGATCATAATCACAACCAAGGTAACAATTGATCCAACAGCATAATGATACCAAGCCTCGGTATGAATGGCATATTTTCTAATCCTTCTAATCTTCAAGCACATTGCATCCATCTTGATCTTGTGATCATCGACGACATCCGCAACATGCAACTCCAATATCATCTTCTCCTCCTCAATTTTTTATATTTTTTCCTTCAACAAACTGTTTTCTTCTTCAACTAAATTTAACCTCTCGACAATAGGGTCGGTTGGCATTTCCGATTCACATACATCCTAGATAAATAAAATCTATGTCACGTTGGTCGGCATAATTTTCATAAACAGTAAATGAACCAATAGTTATAAAGATAATATACATACCACATCCGAATCATAGACAGGACGAGGGCTGATGGGGGCGGATACCAAAACCATCGCACTATATAAGATGCAATAATAAATGTAAGAAAATGATACAAGTATCTATCTAAACATACAAGTAAGAATATTTTTCCTTTCAGAAAGAAGATAAGAACAAGAGGCTCACCACGGTAGTGTCGGTGATGAGATCGGCGCGGGTGATCGACGGCGGTGAAGACGGGGACGGGGCGTGACGGACCGCTAAATCTAGACAAATCTCGAGGAAAATGGAGCTTGGAGGTCGAGCTTCGAGAGGAGAAAGCTTAAGTAGTGTTGCTCTGGCATTCCATCGAACATCTCATGTGCATAGGAGGTGAGGTAGAGCACCACAAAGCCCTCTCCCCATCGGCCAGAAAAAACAGAGCACTGTGCTCTGCTCTTGCGCGAGGGGGTATATATAGGCACCTCATTGGTCCCGGTTGGTGGCATGAACCGGGACTAAAGGGGAGCCTTTGGTCCCGGTTCAAGCCACCAACCGGGACCAATGGTGGTGGGCAAGGAACGAGGCCCATTGGTCCCGGTTCGTCCCACCAACCTGGACCAAAAGGTCCAGATGAACCGGGACCAATGGCCCACGTGGCCCGGCTGGCCCCCTGGGCTCACGAACCGGGACCAATGCCCACATTGGTCCCGGTTCTAGACTGAACCGGGACTAATGGGCTGACCCGGCCTGGACCAAAGCCCTGTTTTCTACTAGTGATAGTGGAGTTGCTTCTAACAAATGGTGGGATAGGCTTGCTAGACAAACGGAGGGCACGCCCGCAATATCAATAAGAGAGGAGATGGCTGCTTGTTGTTTGTGCACGTGCGTGTGAGAGACAGGTCACGAGGCATGCACGAATGATGAGGGTGGCGATGTGGCTATGGTAAGAAGACGTAACTACATAGGAAGATCAATCGCCCTTTGTAAGAGAAGGGAGAGACATAACTTGTGAGGTACGTCGATCGATGGGGGGGTAGTTAAAGTCGATCTAGGTATATGTTGGGAGATCGATCGGTATACATGCATGTGTGTGTTAGAACAAATGAGGCACGAGGACAAGGATAGAGAGAGAGGGTTGCATGTAGGAGGTGGTACGAGAGGCATACTATATCAAGGGGGAGGAGTGTGCGAGTACGAGAATGATGAAAAGAGTGGTGGGAGTGAGGCATGGACGGTGACAAGAGAAGAGGGGAAGCTTGTGTTTGTGCTAGGCACACCTGGCTAGAGAGGCATATCGATTGATGTGTGCCATAAAGAAGGAGTTGGGGGCCTACACACACCGTGGGTGAACGACCTAAAGTGAAAAGACGAATTTGCGCGATGGAGCTAGAGAATGTTGAGGGAGGGTGAGAGGGATGCGGGCGTGTGCATGCACAAGAGAAAGTTAGAGCTAGCTACAAAGATAAGAGGGTTGTGTGGGTGTAAAAGACGAATAGAGATCATATATACTTCATTATAAAAAGCGAATTCGGATATTTGAGGAATTTATCATAGTGTTTCAAACCGACGGTTGTGTGAATATATATAACAGTGATACACATGGTGTGGTTATGAACATGGTATACTACATTTAATATATTTTATCTCTACTCTTATAAAAATGGAGTTGTTGATGATGGTGTGCTTGCCATCCTGCATTATAGGCCGTCTAATTTATATCTGGCGGATAGCAAGGAAACTATGATGGTTGAAGTTGGCAACAATCATGATTGTAGATTCTTATTGAAATAGAGAAATGAATTCAAATTTAGTTCGAATTGCAGCGGTAGTATAGACATTTGGAATGCACTAAAATGTTGGTATGAGTTGGTTACATGCATTATACAGCAATCGAAAAAATTTAATCGGACATAACATGGATTCATACTCCCTCCTTCCATCTATATAGGGTGTAATGAGATTTTTAAGACTGCCTTTGACTATTGACAAGATTAATAGTACATGACATGCACAATGTGAAAATTATATCATTGAAAGAACATTTCACAGACGAATTTAACTGTGTGCTTTGTGTAAGTTGCATTTCATATATCATTGCTCTAATATTTGGTCAAAGTTAGCATCGAAAAACGCATTAGGCCCTATATAGATGGAACGAGGGAGTAGCTTTGAATAGCATTTGTGTGGTGTGAATAGTTTTGTTTTTTTCGTTTCTTTTTGGTTGAGGGAAGTGCGAATTGATTTGGTATGTACAAGTACAATATTACTACACGTTAGGCTTGTCCCTAAAATTCAACCCGCGTCTTGTTATATCCCAAAAATTCAGATATCGTGCTCCCAAAACTGGCGCCTTCACAACCCGCACCTTGCTATCCCGAAATTACAATGCGCGCGAAAGCTCCATCCAGCTGCCAAATCCCGACACAGGAAATCCCCCTTCTAACCCTGAGACGAAAGGGCCTCTAGTTCAAATCGGTGGGGGGTACTTTTGTAACACACCCTACATTTTGGACAATCACGTTTCTAAGTCATGCTTCACCCCCTCCCATCACCCCCTTTTCGCCATTCGAAATCCCAGGCCGCCATAACCTATCCGCTCCAGCCGCGAAAGCCCACCCTCCTCCATCCGCCACATCACCGCTGCCCAGCCGGAGCCTCTTCCCCGACGATGTCGTCCACCGCAACAGCTCGACGTCCCTCGTCCACCTCCCCGGAAGAGGATCCGTCGCCCATCTCGCTGTCCCGCCGGTTCAGCCGCCCCATCCTCCACCTCCAAGGAGCTGCTCCGACGATCGCCTCTTCTATCGCGGTTGCTCCATCCCCACAGCGCCGCCCTAACCTGCTCCATCGGAACCGCAGCATCCTCATCGACTCCTCTAACGAAGCCGAGGCCTACTCGGCGCCACCAAAGAGCTTGTACACTCATCGCATCGCACCTTCTCCTTAACTCGACCTCCCGGCGCCAACGGTGCTCCATCCCGCACCCCCATGGAGCCGCTACCTTGAAGCCGGCGCCGCTGGCGACATCTCCACAGCGGCTCTCCCCAAGTGCGAGGCCCCTTCGGCGGCGGCGTCCATACCAGCCGGATCTGCTGCTGCTTCTCCGGCTCTCGCTCGATCGCTCACTCGACCAGCTGTTGCTACTGCTCTCCCTCTCGCTTGTGCTGCTGCTCTACTCTGATTAAGCCACACTTCAGTCGACTCAATCGACTTTTGGGTCAGTCGATTTTC